>NC_083722.1:98822666-99125696 GCF_028564815.1 Eubalaena glacialis | reverse complement strand
TACTGCTGCCTCATGGTGGCGCTGTTTACGGAGGCTGTGGAGGAAGCGGAGCTATTGCTGCAATGGGATCTCCAGAGGGGCCCCGCATGCCACTTGGAAGACAATTTCACTTCCTGGAGGCTAAGCTCATCAAAGATGCGCAGTTCTCGGGCTTCCAATATTCTCATGACTCAGATTTTTTTAATTTTCACAAACAGCCACCTCCCAGGTCCCCAGCCGGTCATGGAAGCACTGGCAGGAATGGCTCTGGCATCTTCCATCTCTCCAAAATGCCAACTCTTTTCCTTCAAAGATCACAAGGGTTTTTGCTTTTCGGTCCGACTGTACCCCTTATAAGGCAGCCCTGCTCCCAGTCTGCCATTAGGGGGAAACTCGCACATATGGTTCTAAGGGGAGAAATTCTGGAATCTCTATCGATGGAGAAGAGAAAAAGCAAACCCAAGTAAAACCCCCCCTGTAGGACCTCATCGACAAAATGTAATTATAAGCCACGTTAAACGTTTTGGTGAAAAAGTAAAGGTGTGATGAGAAAACAATAGAGGGAAATCGAATGTAAACTGGAGGGTCAAAGAAGTGCTTTCTGAGGAAATGGCATATAATCTGAGATCTTAAGGATGAATAGAAATTGCCGGGGGGCACCTGAGGAAAAATAAACCACATGTGCAAGGACTCTGGAGCAGACAAGCCGTAGATGTGTTTGAGAAAATAAACAGGTCAATACAGTTCATGGTGGAGAACAAGGTAGGGAGTGAGAAGATGAACCTGGAGAGGAAGGCCAGGTCCAGATCGGGTGCAGCCTTGGACTATGTGGACCCCAGGACCCTCCCGGACTCAGTGTCCATTGGCAACTTAGCACAAACAAATTCACTTAAAAATAGTTTTCAGTCAAGTCAGGGAAAAGAGAAGAGTCAGGTCTTGTAATACAAAGGTTATGGGGGTGTTCTCTGTTCTTAATCACCAGTTGTCTGAGCAGCTGATCCTGGGGGACCCCAAAGTCTCTGTTCTCAGAAAAGTTCCCTCCCAGGTACAAATAATCTGTATTCACATGTCCTGTGGTAACGGGTGCCCCAGTTTTTCATAAAAGATGGAGTCTCCATATTCAGAAGTTGATGGGTCAGGTGTCTGAGGCAAATTTCCACTGCTGTACAGGAATTAATTAATGCAGTCAGGTAAGAGAGAGAGAGAGAGCTGGGGAATTCAGGTTTAAAATTAGCTTTCTGAACATAATGAGAAGATTATGTATAAGGCTCAATGGCTTTTTTTTTTTTTTCCTGGAAACAATCTTTCAGGAGAAAGATAAGTTAAATGAAAATGACTGTCAGGATGCCAAAGTCTAAAACACCAAAACACTTAACAAATCTTGGAAAGATATCTGAACCGAGAGAGACAGATGATGGAAGAGGTTTTGGTATTGTCAGATTTAGGACATTAGCTGTTTTGCTATCTATCAAATCTGTTTACCACAAGCAGGACTTTTTCTCCGGGCAGTCCCATGTAGATAGAAAGATTCTAGTGACTTCATTTCCTCTGTATTTCTGGCTCTTTCATGGATCACACAGAGGATGATTAAATGGCTTTTCTGTATTGTTTGCTAAATTTGACTCTTCCCACGAATTGGGGGTGGTTCCCATGGGAACCTCTGGACATGGTATAAGAGCAAAACAGATCACAGACAATCATTGGAGTCTCTACTGAAAGCACACTTGGCAAAATACTTTATTGGCCATTTCTGTATGAACAGTTCTCTACTACATATAAATCCGAGATCGAAGAAAGTAAAAATGTGTTTTGTTGTTGCTTAATCCTCATCCCAAATAGAACTCATGGAAATTTTTCCATGCAAAAAAAAGTTATTTTGCACACAAACTCAGTCAAGGACATTATACCAGAAACTGCCACTAATGTCATTTGAGCAAAATAGGCCAGTGTCACTGGAATGGCTCAGACTGGAATGGAATTTGAAGGAGAGAAAAATTATCATATTTTTCCATATTTATCCATAGACAACACAAATTATTACTTTGAAAAACAGCAGAATGTAAATTTTATAAACTAACCAACATAACATCATATTGCTTCAAATAGGCATTATTCATGTAGATAAGGTACAACTGGAAATAAACTATAAAAAAACTCTCATGTGCATTTGTGATTTTCATTTGATCACAAAAACTTTCTAAAAATCTGTAAGCTAGAGATCCCACACTACTGTCCTTCTAACAGCATTACCTCTTTGTAAAATTTATACATGGCTTTCCACATCTACAACTCTAGCCGAAGCCAACATAATCTCTCACCTGGGAAACAGAAATGGCCTCTTTTTTTTTCTTAATAGATCTTTATTGGAGTGTAATTGCTTCACAATACTGTTAGTTTCTGTTGTACACCAAAGTGAATCAGCTATACATATACATATATCCCCATATCCCCTCCCTCTTGAGCCTCCCTCCCACCCTCCCTATCCCACCCCTCTAGGTGGTCACAAAGCACCGAGCTGATCTCCCTGTGCTATGCTGCTGCTTCCCACTAGCTATCTATTTCACATTCGGTAGCGTATATATGTCGATGTTACTCTCACTTCGCCCCAGCTTCCCCCTCCCATCCTGTATCCTCAAGTCCAGAGATGGCCTCTTAACTGCTCTCCCCACTTTTCACTTCAGACCTTTCTCTATACAGCAGCCAGAGCAATACTAAACAGACAAACAGATCACTATTTAAACCCTCCGACTACCTCCCACCTCAGTTAGAATAAAATCCAACGCCTTTACCATGATGTACCATTCCCTCTGTGAAAAGGCCACATTTAATCTCATTTTTATCCCCTTTCCACAATTTTTCTCACAAACTTATTTTACTTGCTATACAGAACTCCTCTCCTCCTATATTCACATTTAAACTCACTCGCTTGCACCTCCACCGTGCCTGTGAAACTGCCTTTATCAAGGTCAGCAATGAACCCCTCCCCCCAAAATAAATAAGATACAAGGATATAATGTACAACACAGGGAATATAACCAATATTTTATAATAACTTTAAATGGAGTATAATCTATAAAAATATTGAATTACTATGTTGTACATCTGAAACTAATGCAACATTGTTAATGAACTGTATTTCAATAAAAAATAAAGGCAATGAGGTTACCAAAGCCAATAACCAATACTTAGTAGTCATCTTTGACACAGTTGATCACTTCCTCCTCCTCCATATTGTTTTTGTTCACTTACTTTTTAGGAAATCTGCTTTTCTTCTACCTCACTGGTCGTTCCTTTTCAGTTTTTGCCGCTGGTTGCCCCTCTTCTTCTAGAATTTTGTAATGATGCAGTAACGCAATCCTTGGTTACCTTCTCTACTCCATTCACTCCCATGGTGATCTCATTTCATCTTGAGGCTTTAAATATCATTAATATGCTAATAACTCCTAAATTTCTGTCTCCAGCCCAGACTTCTTCTGAACGCCAGACTGTTACCTCCAAATCGCTGTTTCACTTCACTGCTTAGATGCTCTATTGGAGAGTTACTGCCATAAAACTTCTGCATAGCATATTGCCTCAAAACTCAGTGACTGGGGGGACTCTACTCAATACTCTGTAATGACCTATATGGGAAAAGAATCTAAAAAAGAGTGGATATATGTATAAGTATAACTGATTCACTTTGCTGTACACCTGAAACTAACACAACATTGTAAATCAACTATACTCCAATAAAAATAAAAACTAAAAAAAAAACTCAGTGACTTATTACAGCAGCCATTGATTCTCAAGGATCTGTAGGTCAGTGAGGGTCTGATGATCTAACGTGGGCTCAGCGGGCAGCTCTGGTCTAGCTGCACTTGGCTGGGTAACTGCCTCACCTGCACTCACTGGAGGACCGAGTCAGAAGACAACTACTACTGAGGGAAAACCCTTCTCATGATGACGACAGAAAGCTCTTCTCACAAGAGGCTGCACCCAACCCTGTGAGCACATTTCAACCCCGTTTCATCTCACCTCTAATGACCCACTGGCCAAGGCGATCACACTGCCCAGACTAAGTCAGGAGGGGGGATACAGTGTACCCGAGGTCACAAGAACAGTAACCACAGTGTGTAACAGACGTCTCCCACTTTACGTCTCCAAGCCCACCCCGTCCAAACCTGCTCCAGCTCAAGTCTTTACCATGTTAATCTTCTATTTGTTCAAGACCAAACACTTAGAGTCATCCTGGACTCCTCTTTCTCACACGCTCCACTTCAGCCTACAAAATATATTCAGAATCTGACAAAGTCTCACCATCTCGACCACCTCCTTCTACGAGCCATTAGGGTGTGTCTCCTGGTTCACTCCATTATTCTAGCAGGTCTCCCTGCTTATAGTCCCCCAGCCCCAGGCCATGCCCCTTAACTCACCCCCCCAAGATAGCCACTCATTTCACTCAGAGTCAGAATGAACTCCTGACAGTGGTTTACAAGACCCTGCATGGTATCACTTATTACCTCTCCAAATGTGCCACCCACCTCTTTCTCACTCACTTTGTTCTGGTATCAGACACTTCCTTGAGGCCTTCTGAACAAGCCAAGCCTAATGCTTGCTACCTACCTCTTCTGCACTAGCTCCTACCTAGGCCTGGCAATTTCTTCTCCTAGGTACTCATGTGGCTGACTTCCCCAGCTCCTTCAATATTTTGCTTGAATGTCGCCTGCTCTGTGAGACCTGTCTTGACTGCAGTATTTTAATTTGTAGCCCACCCACTGTAAACCTCCACACTAATTCTTTTCATATCACTGATGAGCTAATACTCCACCTAACTTATTTATTATGCCTGTTTATTGTCCACTCTCCCCCAACACCCTCCAATGCCCTAGCCTGACAAGATGTGCCATGAGGGGAAAAAAAAAAAAAAGGTTTATTTTGTTCACTGGTGTATATATCCCACACACTTGAATAGCACCTGGAACCCAGAAGGTTACAGAAATGCATTCAGTCAAGTATTGCCATTCTCACCCAGACTGAACTCCTTCTTGCCTCAGAGCCCTGACACCTGCTGTTCCTTCTGCCTGGAACCTTCTTTGCCTCTCATCCTTCACATCTCTGCCCACACATCACTTCCTCAGAGAGGCCGCCTCTGGTCACCTCATCTAAAGCACACTCCTTCTTCTTGCCTCTTTGTCCCATTCTCCTGTTTCATTTTCTTCATCATACTTTCACACTTTCAAAAATATCTAATTGATTTGTTTGCTTATTACTGTATGTCTTCTCCTACAAGGGTGAAAGCCCCATGAGAACAGGGACATGGTCTATCTTACTCATCACTGTCTCCTCAATTCACCAGGAACAGTGCCTAGTGGGTCAGTAAGAACTCAAATAGTTCCTTAATAAATCAAGGTCCCTTCTCAAAGGGAGGGCAGTACAAATCTCATCCACCTAATGTGGAAGAGAAAAGGTAACTGCACTGAAGGGAGGGCAAGCCTTAAGAAATTAAACAGAGGGAACATGAGTTTTGTGGTTAAACAGAATGCTCCCAAGTTCAGTCATCCTAAAAAGCTATAGGAGAGTGCACAATGCTTCCAAGAGAAGCATGCTTGAGAGCTACTCTAGGAGGAAAACCAAGAAAAAGCAGCTTCTGGTGCTCATTTTAGGTTAACTACTTTCCTCAATAAGAAAACATGCATTAAATGAACAAGCAAGTTATTTGATGTTTCAAATGATTAAGTGCAAGCTGGGATAGTTTTGAAGTAGCTGCCACATAATCCCCAGGGGAGGATCTGTAGACAAATATCCACACTATCCCTTGGAAATAGATGTCTCCAACAAGGGGGAAAAAATAGAAAAAATATATCCCACACAAGGTAGAGATACATGCACTTTCACATTTCCAAAAAAGGCAAGGAAACAAAGAGATGCTACTTTTCCAAGAATGTTAACACGTAGAGCCATGTTAGGAATTAGTTTTAGAATACATTACAAATAACAATAACTAATGTTTAGCTGGCATTTTTATTATTACTTTCTTTCTTATTAAAACCACTGTTATCAACCTTTATTTCCCACAATCACCCCATGAAGTAAATACTTCTATCACAAGTTTAGAGATGAGGAAACAGGAACAGATAGTGTGAACAACTTGCCTGAAGTTACTTAGCTTAAGCCCAGAGAGTTTTGCTCCAGAGTGTATGCTGTTAACCCCTGTGGTAAAAGCTTCTCAAAGGATAGTATCAGTATAAGGAGTGCTTACAATGAGCTGAGTATGGTGCTAAGCACTTTGTAGATATTGGCTTATAAATGTATATGAATCAACCTAATCATTATTTTCTGAATTCTAATCCTACATGTCCACATACCTTACAACATGAAAAAATGAACAAAAGCTATTTCTACTCTGTTCCCTATTCAGTTTGCACTGAGACCCAAATGTTTGCCTGATAACCTTGTGGACATCATTTTTAGCTATTGGACTAGCATGGGCCAGGCCCCTGGTTCTGTAATCAGTACAACAAAGTAAAAACACACAAGTTGACCAGGTAACGTACAAGGCAGCTGGATCCTGCCATTTTACGAAGCACTAAAATAATTTTATATTACAGGGAAAACTCACTGCATCAACTTATATAAATATAAGCTTTACTATTCTTAAAAACCATGGGCTTAACTGCCTTTGTATAAAAATACACATAACCTAGGTTAGCATCTAAGTAGCAAGCTGTTTCAGAGACATCAAATACAGTTACAGAATTTCAGACAGAGTTTCTTATGATCTAGGGATATGCTATTTTCTAACTATGAAGGTCACCACCTTAAGCACATGGACCATCCTTTTAGGGTAGAGCAATAACTATAACCCAGTGTGGCCTCTGAAGTAAGCATTAATCTCAAATTGATAATTAACGGTCCCGTGACACACTTCTCACTGTATCCCTCCACAGACTAAACGTTGCCATTTCACCTACCTTCACAAGTGTGCTATGCTCTGCCTAAACACAACCAAGTGGAAGTTGTACACCCCTCACAGCGAAATAAAACCACTGTCTACTGTCCTGAGGTTTTTACTATATCACTAGTCTTTGCGCTGCTCCATCACTTGACCCAACTTGAGGACCACCATAAGGCAGATGAACATTTCTGAAAAGATGTAAGAAACTAATAGGTGACCTGAAGGCTTAACACAATGTGAAACCTGCCTGGTTTGCTCTAAACTACAAGAACAAACCTCTCAGATTAGAGCAGAATCAATAAAATAAACCCAACTCAGTACAATTAAAGAAAATCTACAATATTTTAGTATTTTGTATTAGTAATGAGAATTAATACGCTCAGTCAACAGATACACACAAAAAACCACTGGAGGAAGGGGGTATAATGTTTAATTGGCATCCAAAGGTAATCAGCTAAATGTTAAAAAGTATTAAATGTACATCTCACAAAAAATTTCATTTGTCCTTGACTTTTGCTTCCCTCTGATCCACGTTATTAATACATCATAATACATTATATATGCCACATATTGAAACTGGCCCAAGGCATCTAGACATATGAAAGGAGAGATATTAACATTCACTGACTCATTTAATTTTGTCATCACCTGACAATTATTAAGTGCATTTATCAAGCCTCATAAGATTTATACAAACTGGATCATTTTACGCTACTGCCATAGCCGAAGAAACGGTGTATGTTTAAAGCCCAAATTGTAAAATTGGAATTAATATTACTACTATATTTTTGGCATTTTAATTTTTTTTAATTTATTTTTTTATAATTGTGAATTTGTCTTTTTTTTCTGCATTGCTACATATATATATATATAATTTTTTGAATTTTTTTTTATACACCAGGATCTTATTAGTTATCTATTTTATAGATATTAGTGTATATATGTAAATCCCAATCTCCCAATTGATCCCACCACCATCACCCGTCCCCCGCTTTCCCCCCTTGCTGTCCATACGTTTGTTCTCTACACCTGTGTCTCTATTTCTGCCTTGCAAACTGGTTCATTTGTACCGTTTTTCTACATTCCACATACATGCATTAATATATGATATTTGTTTTTCTCTTTCTGACTTACTTCCCTCTGTATGACAGTCTCTAGGTCCATCCACATCTCTACAAATGACCCAGTTTTGTTCCTTTTTATGGCTGAGTAATATTCCATTGTAGATATGTACCATATCTTCTTTATCTATTCATCTGTCGATGGGCATTTAGGTTGCTTCCATGACCTGGCTATTGTAAATCGTGCCGCAGTGAACAGTGGGGTGCGTGTGTCTTTTTGAATTACGGTTTCCTCTGAGTATATGCCCAGTAGTGGAATTGCTGGGTCATATGGTAATTCTATTTTTAGTTTTTTAAGGAACCTCCATACTGTTCTCCATCATGACTGTATCAACTTACATTCCCACCAACAGTGAAAGAGGGTTAGGGTTCCCTTTGGGTTAGGTTCCCTTTTCTGCACACCCTCTCCAGCATTTGTTGTTTGAGCAGCTTTTCATGTGCCTCCTGGATATCTGTATATTTTCTTTGGAGAAATGTCTATTTAGGTCTTCTGCCCATTTTTGGATTGGGTTGTTTGTTTTTTTAATATTGAGCTGCATCAGCTGTTTATATATTTTGGAGATTAATCCTTTGTCATTGATTCATTTGCAAATATTTTCTTCCATCTGAGGACTGTCTTTTCGTCTTGTTTATAGTTTCCTTTGCTGTGCAAAAGCTTTTAAGTTTCATTAGGTCCCATTTGTTTATTTTTGTTTTTATTTCCATTACTCTAGGAGGTGGATCAAAAAAGATCTTGCTGTGATTCATGTCAAAGAGTGTTCTTCCTATGTTTTCCTTTAAGAGTTTTATAGTGTCCGGTCTTACATTTAGGTCTCGAATCCATTTTGAGTTTATTTTTGTGTATGGTGTTACGGAGTGTTATAATTTCATTCTTTTACATGTAGCTGTCCAGTTTTCCCATCACCACTTATTAAAGAGATGTCTTTTCTCCATTGTATATCCTTGTCTCCTCTGTCATAGATTAGTTGACAATAGGTGCGTGGGTTTGTCTCTGGGGTTTCTATCCTGTTCCATTGATCACACTTCTGTTTTTGTGCCAGTATCATATTGTCTTGATTACTGTAGCTTTGCAGTATAGTCTGAAGTCAGGGAGTCTGATTCTTCCAGCTCCGTTTTTTTCCCTCAAGGTTGCTTTGGCTCCTCGGGGTCTACTGTGCCTCCACACAAATTTTAAGATTTTTGTTCTACTTCTGTAAAAAAATGCCATTAGTAATTTGATAGGGATTGCATTGAATCTGTAGATTGCTTTTGGTAGTATAGTCATTTTCATAATATTGATTCTTCCCATCCAAGAACATGGTATATCTCTCCATCTGTTGGTATCATCTTTGATTTCTTTCATCAGTGTCTTACAGTTTTCTGAATACAGGTCTTTTACCTCCTTAGGTAGATTTATTCCTTGGTATTTTATTCTTCTTGTTGCAATGGTGAATGGGATTGTTTCCTTAATTTCTCTTTCTGATCTTTCGTTGTTAGTGTATAGGAATGCAAGAGAATTCTGTGCATTAATTTTGTACCCTGCAACTTTACCAAATTAATTGATTAGCTCTAGTTTTCTGGTGGCATCTTTAGGATTCTCTATGTATAGTATCATGTCATCTACAAACAATAACAGTTTTACTTTTTCCTTTCCAATTTAGATTCCTTTTATTTCTTTTTCTTCTCTGATTGCCGTGGCTAGGACTTCCAAAACTTTGTTGAATAATAGTGGCGAGAGTGGACATCCTTGTGTTGTTCCTGATCTTAGAGGAAATGCTTTCAGTTTTTCACCATTGAGTATGATGTTTGCTCTGGGTTTGTCGTCTATGGCCTTTATTATGTTGAGGTAGGTTCCCTCTGTGCCCACTTTCTGGAGAGTTTTTATCACAAATGGGTGTTGAATTTGTCAAAAGCTTTTTCTGCATCTATTGAGATGATCATATGGTGTTTATTCTTCAATTTGTTAATATGGTGTATCGCATTGATTGATTTGCGTATATTGAAGAATCCTTGCATCCCTAGGATAAATCCCACTTGATCATAATGTATGATCCTTTTAATGCATTGTTGGATTCTGTCTGCTAGTATTTGTTGAGGATGTTTGCATCTATACTCATCAGTGATATTGGTCTGTAATTTTCTTTTTTTGTAGTATCTTTGTCTGGTTTTGGTATCAGGGTGATGGTGGCCTCACAGAATGAGTTTGGGAGTGTTGCTTCCTCTGCAATATTTTGGCGCTGAATTCTCTTAGCTTTTGCTTGTGTGTAAAGAAGAATTTGAGAAGGATGGCTGTTAGCTCTTCCTTAAATGTTTGATAGAATTCACCTGTGAAGCCATCTGGTCCTGGACATTTGTTTGTTGGAAGGTTTTTAATCACAGTTTCAATTTCATTACTTTTGATTGGTCTGTTCCTATTTTCTATTTCTTCCTGGTTCAGTCTTAGAAGGTTATACCTTTTGAAGAATTTGTCCATTTCTTCCAGGTTGTCCATTTTATTGGCACAGAGTTGCTTGTAGTAGTCTCTTAGGATGCTTTGTATTTCTGCAGTGTCTGTTGTAACTTCTCCTTTTTCATTTCTAATTTTATTGATTTGAGTCCTCTCCCTCTTTTTCTTGATGAGTCTGGCTAAAGGTTTATCAATTTTGTTTATCTTCTCAAAGAACCAGCTTTTAGTTTTATTGATCTTTGCTATTTTTTTGTTTTTATTTCATTTATTTCTTCTCTAATCTTTTATTTCTTTCCTTCTACTAACTTTGGGTTTTGTTTGTTCTGCTTTCTCTAGTTCCTTTAGGTATAAGGTTAGATTGTTTATTTGAGATTTTTCTTATTTCTTGAGGTAGGATTGTACTGCTATAAACTTCCCGCTTAGAACTGCTTTTGCTGCATCCCATAGGTTTTGGATCGTTGTGTTTTCATTGCCATTTGTCTCTAGGCATTTTTTCATTTTCCCTTTGATTTCTTCAGTGATCTCTTGGTTATTTAGTAACGTATGGTTTAGCCTCCACGTGTTCGTGTTTTTTACGCTTTTTCCCTGTAATTGATTTCTAATCTCATAGTGTTGCGATTGGAAAAGATGCTTGATATGATTTCAATTTTCTTAAATTTACCGAGGCTTCATTTGTGACCCAAGATGTGATCTATCCTGGAGAATGTTCCGTGTGCTCTTGAGAAGAAAGTGTAATCTGCTGTTTTCGGATGGAATGCCTTATAAATATCAAATAAATCTATCTGGTCTATTGTGTCATTTAAAGCTTTTGTTTCCTTATTTATTTTCTGTCTGGATGATCTGTCCACTGGCATAAGTGGGGTGTTAAAAGTCCCTCACTAATATTGTGTTACTGTCGATTTCCTCTTTTAGAGCTGTTAGCATTTGCCCTATGTATTGAGGTGCTCCTATGTTGGGTGCATATATATTTATAATTGTTATATCTTCTTCTTGGATTGATCCCTTCATCATTATATAGTGTCCTTCCTTGTCTCTTGTAACATTCTTTATTTTAAACTCTATTTTATCTGATATGCATATTGCTACTCCAGCTTTCTTTTGATTTCCATTTGCATGGAATATCTTTTTCCATCCCCTCTCTCTCAGTCTGTATGTGTCCCTAGGTCTGAAGTGGGTCTCTTGTAGACAGCATATATACAGGTCTTGTTTTTGTATCCATTCAGCGAGCATGTGTGTTTTGGTTGGAGCATTTAATCCATTCACATTTAAGGTAATTATCGATACGTATGTTCGTATTACCATTTTCTTAATTGTTTTGTGTTTGTTTCTGTAGGTCCTTTTCTTCTCTTGTATGTCCCACTTAGAGAAGTTCCATTAGCATTTGTTGTAGAGATGCTTTGGTGGCGCTGAACTCTCTTAGCTTTTGCTTGTCTGTAAAGCTTTTGATTTCTCTGTCGAATCTGAATGAGATCCGTGGCAGGTAAAGCAATCTTGGTTATAGGTTCTTCCCTTTCATCACTTTAAATATACTGTGCCACTCCCTTCTGGCTTGTAGAGTTTCTGCTGAGAAATCAACTGTTAACCTTATAAGAGTTCCCTTGTATGTTTTCGTTTTTCCCTTGTTGCTTTTAATAATTTTTCTTTGTCTTCAATTTCTGTCCGTTTGATTACTATGTATCTCGGCGTGTTTCTCCTTGGGTTTATCCTGCCTGGGACTCTCTGCGTTTCCTGGACTTGGGTGGCTATTTTCCTTTCCCATGTTAGGGAAGTTTTCAACTATAAACTCTTCAAATATTTTCTCGGGTCCTTTCTCTCTCTCTTCTCCTTTTGGGACCCCTATAATGTGAATGCTGGTGCGTTTAATGTTGTCCCAGAGGTCTTTTAGGCTGTCTTCATTTGTTTTCATTCTTTTTTCTTTATTCTGTTCCATGGCAGTGAATTCCACCATTCTTTCTTCCAGGTCACTTATCCATTCTTCTGCCTCAGTTATTCTGCTATTGATTCCTTCTAGTGTATTTTTCATTTCAGTTTTTGTAATGTTCATCTCTCTTTGTTTTTTAATTCTTCTAGGTGTTTGTTCTTTAATTCTTCTAGGTCTTTGCTAAACATTTCTTGCATCATCTTGATCTTTGCCTCCATTTTTTTTCCGAGGTCCTGGACCATCTTCACTATCATTATTCTAATTTTTTTTTCTGGAAGGTTGCCTATCTCCACTTCATTTAGTTGTTTTCCCATGGTTTTTTCTTGTTCCTTCATCTGGTACATAGTCCTCTGCCTTTTCATTTTGTTTATCTTTTTGTGAATGTGGTTTTCATTCCACAGGCTGCAGGATTGTAGTTCTTCTTGCTTCTGCTGTCTGCCCTCTGGTGGATGAGGCTATCTAAGAGGCTTGTGAAAGCTTCCTGATGGGAGGGACTGGTGGTGGGTAGAGCTGGGTGTTGTTCTGGTGGGCAGAGCTCAGTAGGACTTTAATCTGCTTGTCTGCTGATGGGTGGAGCTTAGTTCCCTCCCTGTTGGTTGTTTGGCCTGAGTGATCCAGCACTGGAACCTACAGGCTCTTTGGTGGGGCTAATGGCAGACTCCGGGAGGGCTCACACCAAGGAGTACTTCCCAGAACTTCTGCTGCCAGTGTCCTTGTCCCTGCAGTGAGCCACAGCTGCCCCCCACCTCTGCAGGAGACCCTCCAACACTAACAGGTAGGTCTGGTTCAGTCTCCTATGGGGTGACTGCTCCTTCCCCCTGGATCCTGATGCACACACTACTTTGTGTGTGCCCTCCAAGACTGGAGTCTCTGTTTCCCCCAGTCCTGTCAAAGTCCTGCAATCAAATCCTGCTAGCCTTCAAAGTCTAATTCTCTGGGAATTCTTCCTCCCATTGCCAGACCCCCAGGTTGGGAAGCCTGACGTGGGGCTCAGAACCTTCAGTCCAGTGGGTAGACTTCTGTGGTATAATTGTTCTCCAGTTTGTGAGTCACGCACCCAGTGGTTATGGGATTTGATTTTATTGTGATTGTGCCCCTCCTACCATCTCACTGTGGCTTCTCCTTTGTTTTTGGATGTGGGGTATCTGTTTTGGTGAGTTCCAGTGTCTTCCTGTCGATGATTGTTCACCAGTTAGTTGTGATTCCGGTGCTCTCGCAAGAGGGAATGAGCACACATCATTCTACTCCACCATCTTGAACCAATCTCTGCTCTTACTACTGTTTTTTCACTATTATTTTTTCAGGGATAAAATCCCACCACCAATCAACTATATGGGAGCCATGAAATACTTCAACTTGAGTCAGACTGTACATGCCTTGAGACAAGAAGGAAAAGGACCCTACACATTTTGCTAAGTGAAATAAGTCAGAGGAAGACAAATACTATAGGATATCACTTATATGTGGAATCTGAAAAAGTCAAACTCACAGAAACAGAGACTAGAATGGTGGTTACAGGAGGCAGTGGTAGAGAGCACAAGGTGGGAAAATGGGGAGATGTTAATCAAGGAGTACAAACTTCCAGTCACATGATAATTTCCAGGGATCTAATGCACAGCACTGGGATTACAGTTAACAATACTGTATCATATACTTGAAAGTTGTTAAGAGAGTAAATCTTAAATGTTCTCACCACAAATGAAGTGGAAATTATATGGCATGATGGACATGTTAGCTAACACTACAGTGGTAATCAAATTGCAATATGTGTGTGAATAATCAACACATTGCACATCTAAAACTTACACAACAGTATATGTCAACTATCTCATTAAAGCTAGAAAGAAAATGATTTTTTAATTGGTAGATTATTTTATTCAAGGAATTTGCCCTTTTTTTTTTCCAAATGCTTTTGCATAGTGTGGAGATGGTATTATGAACAACAAAACGGACATATCTACAGATAAAGTTGAGACTAAAAAAGAAAGAAAGGGAAGGGAAGGAAGAAAGAAAGAAAGCCCTAGAAAGGAGCTTCACAAAAACCATTGTCAATGGAAGTAATGTGGGAGTTAAGGGGGAGTCGATTACTAGAAGAATCACAATAAAACTGGCAGTTCTGAAAGGAAATCTGAAAATAGGAAAATAGGAGCAGAGTTTTTAATGAGTAGAGATGGACAAGAATAAGGATCTTCTACATAGAAAATAAAGGCACAGAGACTGGAAATTGTGAGATCTGTTTGGGGAATGACAGGTCATCTTGTCTGATGAGAGTAGTTAGTATGAAGAACAGATTAGAAACCAAAAGGAAATAAAGCTCCAAAGGTGGGCTGGACCTGTATCATGAAGGCTTCAATTCAAGCTGATGAGCCTGTGACTAATTTTTTTTTTTTTTTTTTTTTTTTTACTTTTTGGCCACACCTGCCAAGCGGCAGGCATGCAGGATCTTAGTTCCCCCACAAGGGATGACCCTGCACCCCCTGCAGTGGAAGCGCAGAGTCTTAACTACTGGACTTCCAGGGAAGTCCAACCTGTTACTAATTTGAAAGATAACAAGGAGCCAGTGAAATGAGGTGGGAAATAACATGATTAAAGCTTTGATTGAGAAAGACCTTACTGGCCCCGCTACAAGAAAATGGGCCAGGAAGGTTAAAGAGTAGAGGCTGGAAAAAAAATGTCTTAGAAGGTTTCCAAAAGGTGGTCATAAAAAAAAATTAACAAATACAAGTAGTCATTTCCATTTGTGATACATAAAAGTTAACAAGTCCCTAGATTCTGTTCTGGTTCTTGGAACACTCAATGTGGGTCTGTTAAAATTACAAGATTTTTTTTTTTTTTTTTGCTGTTGTTTGTTTTTATTGGGTGTTTTTTTAGCCCAAGATATGAAGGGCAGACATAGTTAAAATCATATATAGTCTAAGAATCCAATAGAATGCAGGTATGCCCAAACAACTAGATATTTTCTATCATACTATGGAATAATAAATAATGGCTGAAGTGTGAACTTTAAAGGCAACAGAAATGGACATTTGAGTGTCTACTCAGTAACCAGCCTCACAACCTCCTGGCGAAGTATTCATCATTTCACTGGTTAGGTGATACACAACTCATATATACTAGATAAGGACCAAACCAGGGTTATCTGACTAGAAAAAAAATCTCATTTAAACAAACTACAAACTGCAGGTTACAACCATATTGTGGGTCAGGACCAGCATATAGTTTGAAATGGGATAAAATACAAAATATCAGTGAGCACTGATATTTTGGGTAACTACTATTTTAGGAAATGTTAGTTTCATATATATGTATTTGTATGTGTATATTTAAAGGAATAGTATTTATTCAGGGTCATAATAAAGTAGGTTTGAAAGCTACAACACTCACTACAAGATGCTCAAAACACAGATGTTACTCAGCTTCCTTCTGGGAATAAATAAATTTTTACTCTAAAATTCTAACAGCAGTTACTCTAAGTTTGCATATGAACTAATACTATTAAATTATTCCCCAAAATCACAGTAAACAAAATCAATATTAATATACAGTAAAGTCTTGGATTCCTAGACACTGCTCAAATATAAACAAATATTACTACTTATTTCTGAAATAAAATAAACATCATAAATACACAGTGTAGCAAGTTTACCTGTTTTCCAGATGACTTCTAAGTTTATATAACATAACTGCTTTCTTAAAATGGTTAATTATCAACTTTCACAAGTGTTAAAAAAAAAAAAAAAAGGCCAAGACTTCCTTCTTAAATAATAAGAATTATTCTAGGGCAGTAATTAGAACATCCTGGGTTTGTATCCCAGACTATCATTCTAGGCGGTAGGACCTTAGTCAAATTACTTAAAACTTTCTAATCCCCAAATATCCTGTATTAAAAGTGAGAATGATACTACTTACCATATAGGTTTGTAAGGAGCACGACGAGAAACTATATGTAAAGGGCAGAGCAAGAAAGCCAAGCTCTTAGAAAATGCTCAACAAATGTGACTGAAATTACATTTCATGTTTAATGGTTGGCATGACTAATTTATTCAAGAAGCCAATTGTTGCTTTCAGTAAATTTCATACCAGTTAAACTGAGCGTGAGGCAAATGAATCACAAAAGCTAAAGTTGTGAGGATAGTTCATCATTATTCCTGATTTTTTCCCAATTTATCTGCCCTTTCCTATCAGTCTTCCCACTCTCTGTTAATCCGGAAAAATTAAAAGCTCTGTCTCACCTAGCCAGCCTACTGTGTTTCATGTGATAGTTTCCAAACCTGCAAGTGGCAAAGCTTTCAGTCTCTCTTCTGGAGGATTAACGGCAGCGTGACAAGGCCGAAGTTGCTACTCCAGCAAACGACCAGCTGCACTTTAAATGGTTTGGACTGCCATGGTGTGATAAATGTGGGACTGCTTTATAAAGAATCACTTAACAGTGGTTTATTTTTGGAGGGAAACAAAATGCCACCAGAACTAATTTGATGAAGTGACAAGAGAACACAGATTTTAGTTTTGGGTCACAAACTCTCTTCACCCTTCTGCTACTATATTTCCAAATGAGAAAAGGAAATTTGAGGTTAAAAACGACTCTCTGTAGGGAGAAAATTATGAAAAATAAGCCCAGAGCACCAGAGGTTACCTCTACCTGCACATCAACTCTCATGAGAGAACCCTCCTCCCCCACAAAATGGTTTTAATCCACATTGCTTTCCTGGAAGAGGCGTCAGGATGTATAACATGGTGCAAAAGTCTTACGGTGGTAGCTTATCTTCCGTGCATATGTATTCCTATTTACATAAATAAAATTAATCTGGTATGAACAGAGTGACTCCAACGTTGAGACACTTCTCCATGGACATCCTGGGCAGATTTTTCTCTCTTAGCAAGAGGATAGCACACCAGCCAGGCACTGCCTTGTCTTCAGGTCCTCAATTTCAGGTTTAACAATGAGCTTCACATGAGGACCTGGGGTCAGGAGGATGAATACAAGACAACTCAGAACTTCAACAACCCATGTCTCCTGGTGGCCAAGTTGAATCAACTATCATAGGTAGGCGAATGACACACATATCCCTCAAAACCACCCTTTACCTCCCTGTCCTGAACTCCTTGATCTGTGTGCCCAGCCAAGGCTGACCATTCTGCAATGGGAACCATGCTTAGGCAAATGTATGTCTGTCCCTTCTAGAACCCTTATGAAACCCCATAAGTAGACACAAACAGAGATGCCATTGGTTTATGTGAACTGTCATGAAACAGTCTACAGAAAATTTTTCAGGTAAAAGGAACTCATGTTTTATATACCTAGTAGCCAGGGAATCATTTTAAGGTTGGAGACTAGAACCTCCCATGTCAAGAAGAATCCCAGGGCCCTGTACGTGGGCAGTGGTGAAAAACGAAAAAAGAAAAAGCTTTGCTCACATCTGATTTTAAGTTATCTTCTTAGCCCCACCCATGGCTGTAACTCACAAAAAGGGGGGTTCAGAAACCCTATTTCTGCCTTACATCATTTGCCACTACAGTTCAAGTACATATGCCTCAGAAGGCCTAAATAGTAACCAAAATATTATGGTATAAATCAACTGTATTGCCCATTAAAATTACTCACGGCTGCCTTTAATTGGCCCCTTCACCTTTGATGGCTCATCACAAAGCAAGAGCTCAAACGCTAGAGGACACAGCACGTCCGTTTGGTTCCTGATTCTGCACTGAGCTAACAACAAAACCTCGGGTCATCTCTTAACCATAAACTCACTTTCCCATCACATAAATCAGAGATAATGATAGCTCATAGGCTTGTGGATTGGATGAGTGAGTGTTAATAAAAGACTGGGAGCAATGGCTAGCACAGAGCACGCATTTAACAAATGCTAGTTATTAATAAAATTGGCAGAGTGGTATAAGAGAAGGAGTAAAACTTTAGATTTTGATGATCTCGGCTCAAAACTGCATTCTGCTGGTTACTCTCTGAGCTTCAGATTCTTTATCTCTATAGTGGGAATATTTTCACCTATTCCAAAAAGGTGTTGTAAAGACAAACAAAAAAATGAATATTATTGAACCCAATACAGTTATGGCACATAGTTTATGCAAAACCAGAATTGACAATCTTTGCTTTAATCTCACTAGCAACCACAACACTTGTGTGGGTAACTGTGAACCAAATCCACAAATGAAAGAAAGAAAAAACATACATCCAAACAGAACAATTTTATTAATTAATTTGGCCACGGTTCATTCCACATCACAAAGAAAATGGGAAACCTTAAAAATAAAAACAAACCAAAAACTCCTCCAGTCTATAAAACGAAGAAGTGAAGAGGTACCACAAATCATGAGATGGTCAGAAAGTCTGTGGCCATACTGCAGTGCAGTGAACCGTCCCCATGGAGGGAGCGCCACGCTCTGAGTGACCTTGATTGCTTATGCAATGAAGGCACAAAACAGGACATACATTTGAATCTAGCTAAGAGACAAAAGAGGTTAAGGCCACAGAGCATTCATTTTGTTCTTTCAGAGGAAAGCCGAAATACAGTACAGTTTCACCACCTGACAGGTGCAAAAAATAGAGGCAGCTCATTCACAAAACCTGAAAGCCATGTGAAACTCGCTCCCCAATTCTCTCCTAAGAGCTTACATTATATGCCTGAAGTCAAATCCTAATTTTTCTGAAGTGCTGCTGCTTCCCTTTCTCGTTACCGCTCCTCCTCCATGTCCCCTCACCGTCCTCCTCCTCCTGCTCCTCTTCCTCAGACTCCTCCGTTGCAAAGCCAGCTCTATAGTTTCTGAACTGGTAAGGGAGGGGAAGACTAAGAAAACTGTACTGGGAAATGAAAGACTATCCCAAAGCAGGAATGCAAAGGCCCTAGTTCTAAAACGAGCAGAAAATGCTGGTGTATTTTGGACAGATTACAAAATACTTTTATCAAAAACTATTATTTGCAATAATCAGACGTAGACACAGATGCTTCCACAAATACTGGGAGAAGATGTATGCACCCACACTGCATATCCTCTGCTTCCATTTTCGGCTGTATGACCAGTGAAGATAGCCCCATGGAAAAGCAAAACAGTGTCTCAGAGGCTTATGTGTGGACCGTTAACATGCTGATGACAGAAACAATTAAAGTGTCATAAAATGAATGTGAAATGTATCAGGATGAAGAAATATGTACTGACAGTAGTGAGGTCTAATGGCTAGCAGCTTGAGGTTTGCAGACTCACCCTCGGTTCCTGACTAAGCCCCTAACGGTCGGTGATATAGAGCATTTCAGTCTTTATTTTTTATTGAAGCTGGATTCATAAAATGCATGCATCTGCCAAAGGCTTTACGCTTTTTGGAGGTAATCACCAGAACCCCATGTAAAAAGAATTTGATAGTGAGAGTCCATCTGCCTGAGCACAAAGATGGTATAATTCTGCTCGTGGTAAAACTGAGATCAGTGAAGTTGACTGTATAGTTGTCAGTCTGAGACTCTGAGAGCCATATTCTTCTAAAGGATGAGTTCAAGGTTAATTTCAAAAGGCTCAGTGAGCTTTCTCTGGTTTTTCACCTTCATGCCTGTATTTGTTTCCCACTGCTGATGTGACCAAGCACCACAAACATAGTGATCTAGAACAACAGGAATTGATTATCTCACAGTTCTGGAAGTCAGAGGTCTGAAGTGGGTGTCACTGGGCTAAAATCAAGTGTTGACAGGCTGCGTTCCTTTTCAGGGGTCTAGAGAAGAATCCGTTTTCCAGCCTTTTGCAGCTTCTGGAGGTGACTCTCAATTCCTGGCTCATGGTCCTCCGCCACCTTCAGAGCCAGCAATCGCATCCCCCCAACCGCTTCCATCATCACAGCTCCTTCTCTGACTCTAACTCTCCTGTCTCCCTCTTCCCAGGGACGAGGACACGGACATCTTTGGTGGGAGCCATTATTCTGCCTATCACATCACCCCATGTGACAACTTCGTAGAAAGCTGTCTGTTATAATGAAGAAAAAGCATTTAAAATTCTAAGGCGCTCTGCCTTTGAGAAATTTCCCCCCAACTCTTCCAGCAACTAGTATTCCAGCTGAACACAGGGCTAAATAGTATCTGATTTGAGGCTCCATATAACCCTTTACCTTGTGGACTATATACTGAATTTTGGTCCGGCTGGTAGATGATCAAACTTGGGAACTTTAAAGGAATGAAGCTGCAATTCTTAACAAAAGCAGAGGGTACTCCTGTCTCAATGAAACAGTCAACACACATATATATAACAGACCTGGGCGTATACCAGTAGAGATCAAATGAACAAGCAACAGAGAAAAAAAGAAAAAGAAGACAGTATTATTCCAAATCCAAAACACAAAGTTCAACGCATACTCCAGCTTGTGCTAACACGCACAGGACCCAAAAAGAGAAACCATGCTTTCACGTACACCTAACTCTGATCTGGGCAACAGAGGTACTCATCTTTTTGCTAATCATATAAGAAGAAAGATGTTTTCTCCCGAGTCAGTAAACAAATATTTTAAAAGATGTGTTTTTTAGGTGTTGTAGAGTTTTGTTGAAAGGAAAAGACTGTACACATCTACGTTAAGTGCCCAATTGATTGAGAAAAGGAAACACC
This sequence comes from Eubalaena glacialis, assembly GCF_028564815.1. Classification (NCBI taxonomy): domain Eukaryota; kingdom Metazoa; phylum Chordata; class Mammalia; order Artiodactyla; family Balaenidae; genus Eubalaena; species Eubalaena glacialis. The sequence goes on along the minus strand of NC_083722.1, from coordinate 99,104,721 downwards.
AAATGAAAACAGAGTGGCTACACCAAGGTAAAGGGTACACTTTGGCAAAGCTATTGCCCAGCCCTTGGTTCTGTAACACAACTGCTTTAACACTCCCCAACCAAGCTGTCTTGCAGGCGTGCCCTTAAACTCAAATTTCCATCATCACCCCTTCAGAACTTCACTGACAGTTTACATCCATGTGTGTTTCCCATTTGTGTTAAACTTTCAAGGTAGTTGCAGGTAGTTCACAGTTTCAACATTAGATTGCACTACATTCCTTCTGATGACATCATATCTCTGCAAAGGCGGATTCATACCATTGCTGTGACGAAATGTGCTGCATGAAAATCAATGTGGACTGGAAAGAGAGTGGCAGTGTCCAATCTAATTCCAATGTCTGAGAAGTCATTCCCCTGCCCAACTAAGACATATTCATAAGTAATTGTGGTCAAGACTGGAATAAAAATATTTTTCTTTCAATTTGTATTTTTTTCAAACAGAATAATTTTTTTTCAAATTACATTAGGACATAAATACTTGTTAATTTGTTTCAACCTAACTACTTAATAAAGGAAACTACTGGGCATTTCCATTGGCATGAGGTGCTATGAAAACACTACTGAGGTACTAAGGGCACCATGAACGAGGAAAGTTGGGGAACCTTGGATCTATGCTGTTTCATTGAAGGTCATGTTTGCAAATACTGGCTTTCCTGTTTAGCTAATAAAAAAAAAAACCAGTACCCAGAAGACCATATCTTCATCTGTTAAAGGAAAAAAGATGCAGTACCCAAATCTCTGTCTAACTCCTGCTTTTCAGAATACTCTCCTCCTCTCCTCTTCCCATAAAACCATATGCATGACAATTCTTTGGCTGCCAAGCATCTGAAGCCTCTTCCTCTTTGGGGAAGTTCCCACCAGAAGAAGGCGTATTGGGAGGTATTCAGCCCATTAGCGAACCCAAAAGAGCTGGCTACTCACTTTCCCAGCCTCCCTGCAGCTTGAAAACAAGTGCCTGACACGTGCTCAGCCAAAGAGATGCACTGCTCCCTTGACTGTGAATGGGGTCCAGAGAAGGAAAGAATAAGGAGCCGTGTGAACACTGCAGCAAGAGGCAGCAACGTTCTGTCTCCAGGGACCAGGGGAAGGGGTACCAGCAGAACGTCCAGTGTCCACTGCAGCAGTCAGGGCTGAGCAGCAGCCGTGGGTGTTGACGGCACTGCTACCCTGGGAGGTTGTAGCTGTGGGGACACCTGCCCGGCCTCCTTGGATCTTGCCATCCTCTAAGACTGACTCTCCAATCTTCCTGCTGGACATAGTATCTCTAAGAAATTCATTTCTTCCTGCTTCTATCATCTGCAGCTCTTTTCTGTCACTTACGAGTAAAGTCAGGATGAACACAGTTCCCCAAACACAATCTTCTTCCCACAGAAGATTCATAAACCTCCCAATGTAATAGTTACATGAAACAACACACAAATAGAACTTAATCAAGTGGATCGCTTGCAGGAAACAAAACTCATTTTGAGTCAAGCATCTTTCCAAAGAATTCCCCCATCAATTTATCACATATGGGGAAGGAAAATGTGGAAAAATGCAGAGAAGACATCTTGCTTTGGAACACTGTACAGCTGCAGAGTTAAGCCGCTGTCCACACATCCCTTTGTCTATAGTGGCAAGGCAGTCCCATTGCTGATACCTGTGCTTAGTTCATTTAGAAGAAGATCTAAATCACTTTCGTTTTATGGGTAAGGCTGACATAACCTTAAGCAGAGCAATACAAAATGTGCTACTATAACATATGAAATTGACATTTCATGTCCATTTTAGGTACAGCTAGATGACCTTAGTCTAAAAGAGCCATTTTATGTGAGAGTCAGAGTTTTATTTTTTGACAGATGGATGCCACGGCTAGAGAATTTATCTAGGTTATATCTGAACTCAAGTATGATCTACACGATTATTTTGATTCAATGGCTTTAGACACTGTGAAAATATTTTTCCTCTCCCAGGTTCTAATTTGTTATGTCACAGATGTTCTATTTAAGAACTTTCTTTTCTTTTTTTGCATTTCAGCAATCATTATGAAGCAGGATGACATGCAACTAGTCCTTCAAACTGATAATCCATATATTTCTATCTTTACTCATTCCATGTTGTTGGATAAGAACAGACTTCACAATCAACTAATTCTTACAGTACACTAATAAAAAAGCAAACACAGGCAATGCTGTTGAATGGTGTCTGTAATTACATATACCATAAAGTGTACTGTCCCTGTTTACACATCTGGACACTCTAGGATTTCTTCCTTTCTTTCTTTTTTTAACCAAGGAAGCACTGTTACCCTTTAATTTTCTAAGAACTACACTCTCACAAATTACTATCACATCACTTCTCAAATATAACTCTCTAAAATATAAGAAACACCTTAAATAAAGCATTAATAGAGAGAGCCTGTGCATTTTGTTGAAACTCGCCAAAACACAAACATACAAAAATGGAAGAATATTATGAATATGTTCACAAAGTCTAAGTAATGGAATATGAAAGACTAATCCATTCAAAGTTATTACTTGGGTACAACACTTCCTCTCTTACTGACAGTTTCTCCTAATAACTCAGTGTACCTTTTAGTAATTTATTCAGTTGTCAGTGAAAGAAAATATAACACAATCTGGTATCATCAAAATGGAAACTTAACGGTTTACATAACTGAATTCTGGGTCTATACTGGCTTCAGATACAGCTTCATCCTGGAGCACAAATGATATGATGTCTCTCAGCTCTGTTCTCCATTAAATTGAATACATTTTTAGTCAGTGCCTCCTGTCAGGATGGCAAGATGATGGCCAAGAACTTGGGGTTATATCCTCACACCTCCAGGTACAGAAAGCAAAGGAAGAAAAGAGTCTTAGAACTAGCATCATTACACCTGAATGGATCACCTGAGGTCATCGGTCCGTACCAGAAAGAGACTCAAAACCAAATGCCTCTGAAACCATATGGCTACGTCACAAACCCAACCCTAGAGCCAGGGATGAAGTCAACATTTCACAGACCAAGGAGACCAAACATGAGGACAGGGTATCCCTGTGCGAAAATTAGTAAGTATTTACCAGAAGGCGGATGGAGTATGAACTAGCCTCTTCTCTCCAATTAGACGTAAGTTCCAAGAAGCCAGGAGCCATTTTCATTACTTATGATAACACCATTCATTCTGAACAACAAATCTGGACACAGATCAGGCAATTAGAGATATGGACCAAGACAATAAACAGTGTAATTTAAATTACATGGTTTCCATACTACTCCTTCATCTGCACTGACCAGCTCCACCCCCTCAAACATAAGGCTCTGCCTACCCTATTACCCCATTACTAGCCCTGGAGAGGCAAAAATATATGCTGATTACCCCAGTCTTTCTCTTGACTCTTCCTCCTGGTGACAACAGTCCCAGAATAGTAACGTACCATCAAATTCTCTCTGGATCATTGTCTTGTGTTTCCAGTTTTCAAGGTTCAAGAACTATCATTAGGTCTTACAGAACAGAGGAGATGTACTATCTTAAATCTGATATTTAGGCTCTATTTTTTCAGACTATAAGATACATCATACTTGTATGTTATACACTGCCTTCAGGAAGAATAATATTCCAATGAGCGTGCCTTTTTTCAAACTCCTGATGTTCATTAGAACCACTACTCCTCTTGTCCCAGGCCTTTATCCTATGTTCTTTCCCTCTCCTCCTCCTTATCTCACCTGGCTTCCTCGAGGTCCACACAGGTCATCCCCAATACTCTCTGGACCGGCCTGTCACCACCGTTTTTAATGCTGGTTCCCAGAACGTTTTTCAGAATGAAGTATTTCATTGCACTTCACTAGATCAGAGTTTCTCAACCTTGTCGCTACTGACATTTGGCGCCAGATTAACACTTAGTTAAAAGGGGATGTGACAGTTCATTTTATGTGTCTATTTGACTGGGCCACAGGGTCCAGACATTTGGGCAAATATTATTGAGATTATGTCTGTCCCGGTGTTTTGGATGAGATTAACATCCGAATTGGAAGACTGAGTAAAGCAGATTGCCTCTCCTAAAGTGAGCAGTCCTTATCCAATCAACTAAAGGTCTGAATCGAACAAAGGGCTGAGTAGAAGGGAAAACCCCCTGACTGGGACTTACACCATCAAGTCTCCAACTTGCCAACTGCAGATCTCGGGACTTCTCAGCCTCCATGATTGTCTCAGTCATTTCCTTTTAACAAATCTTTTTAGATAGAGATAGAGACAGAGATGATAGAGATAGAATAGAGATAGGGAGATATATATGTGTATATACAGATATGTATATATGTACATATATACATACACATACATATATAGATATAGGTATAGATATGCATGTCTCCATATAGACATCTCTTTTTGGCTCTGTTTCTCTGGATAAACTTAACTAATATAGGATCTCTCCCCTGAATTTTAGGGTGCTTAGCAGCATCTCTGGTCTCTACCTATTAGATGTCAGGAGCATCCCCCTAATTGTGACGACCAAAGTGTCTCCAAACATTGACAAATATCCCCTGGGGATAAAACTGCCCCTGGTTGAGAATCACAGCACCAGAGGTTACAATTGGAGACACCATCAGGACAACTGGGGACATAAAAATGTCTTAGAAATATCACAAATTTTCAGCAGTGATTACACCATCATTCACAACATGCAAGTGTTTCTTAAATTAGCCATGTCTCCATGCTCTCTTCTTAAAGCTTTTCTATGCCTCAGGCTAGATCCTGTCACCCATCCAATGTGCTACCCTGTCTATAAACTAATGGTTCTCAGACCTGGGCTGGGTATGAATTCAAATCACCTGTGAGGCTTGCTCAGCACACCTGTGCTCTGGAGGTTTCGATTTAACAAACCTGGTGTAGGGCCAGGGACTCTCAATTAATCAAAAGCTTCAGAGGTGATCCTGGTGCACAGCCCCAGGAGAAGCACAATTGCCCTAACATGGCAGCAAGGACCGAGAGGGACATGACATCCAGGAAACCGAACACCTCTAGATACAGCAAGTATCCTGCCTCTGAAAAGAAGTCAGGGTGGGCCTCCCTCACCTCAATGGTTTTTCCAATAAGTGAAGAAAGATCATGAAATGTCTTGTCACTTCTGTGGGCTAGTTCTTCAAAGGAGGTCAAATGTTTTTAATTCCATTAGTTCTAAAAGGATTATCTTTCTTAGCAGAGGAATAGGCAAAGTCATAGAAAAGAAATACAGGCTTTAGAAGACACATACTCAATTTTCATAGTAAAATCGTGAGAAAACAATAGGCTTTAAATCTGATTCTGGAAAGTGACTTTTAATAAATCAAAAGACTGTTAAAGGACTTAGCTGGTGATAAATTTGAAAAGGAAAGTAACCCTAAATTGAATAATTTATGAACTCAGACATACAAGTAATTTCCTAAAATTCTCTAACAACAATTCAAGCCGCAGTACATATATATTTACTTTGCCAAATTAGAATATAAGTTTCTCATTCTCAAGGGCTTTCATGTGTTCATTTTAACACTACAGAAAATCAGTAAATATTATGGATAATGTAACTATATAAAATTTTCCTCCAAGTAAAATCTATGTACAGCTAGGAAAAATACAGAAATCAGAGGTTTTTTAAAAAGCTATGGAGAAACTTTGAGTTAATTCTCTTTTGAGACTAGATCAAGACTGGAATATGTAATTTATTCTTTATTACTCTTTGCAAAATACAATTATCTTCTCCTAGTCCCCTCTGCTAGCGACAGTCACAAAATGCATGGAGACTTTAAATTTGATGAGACAATGACACTTAAGAAACCTGAAGAATGACATGGGAAAACTGACTTCACAGAAAATGTCCTTTGATTCCGAAAAAAAGTATAATATAGAGAAGACAATCCATGTCATCATTTTCCTTCTCTAGGGAGAAAATGAACTAAGTAAAGCCGGAATTAATTACACATAGGACGGAGTGAACCCGTTAGGTGATGATGTGTCAACCAACCCTTAGTTGCTTCTTTCTCTCTTCCCCGACCCCTCCCATTCAACCTACTACAGATTGCTCTGGTGTTCCAGGGTCACATTCCTCATTTCTTCCTCTCTGCATCCCTCCTACTGCTTTCTTCTTTTTTTGTTTCCTTATCTGCTTGCTTGTAACACCACCAAAGAACCAATTTCTCTTCAACAGTCACTCTGGCAGCCTTTCCCAATTGTTGGGAAGCTCTTCGTCCAAATGTTCTTCGACTCTTGCTGTCACTTTTTCAAAATCCACCACATCTTATTTCCCTTATAGTTTCCAGACACAGAGTCTGTAAAAACAGAGAAATGGGTGCTGTCATCTAGAATGAGGATCCATCAGATGGTCTAAGCATGGTTACTGTCATAACAATAAAGGACGGTTATTATAGAAAATCCCATTCTTTATGAAAAAATAAATATGAGTGAAAAAAACGCAGAATTTTTTAAACTCCTGCAGTAAGGAGGAAGGATGACCACCTTGGCTGCCAGCCAACCACAAATACTCACTCTCTATACTTGCCCAGGGAGTACAGAATGATCACTATCCTCATCACAATGGCATATTATAACAAAACCTCCAAGGATATTAGAGAGAAAGGCCTTGGTTTTGAGGTTGTCAAAACAATTATAATAAAACAGCTGCTCACCTTCACTTGAGGAATTTAACACATTATCTCCCATCTTTACAACAAACCTCTTTGGGATATCTACTGCTCTATAACACACCACCCAGAAACTTCACGACTTATTACCATGGATTATTATTTCTCATGTTTCTGTGAACGAGCTCAGCTGGGCAGCTGTCCCTTGGGGTCTTCCAAGCAATTGTAGACCGATGGCACTTAAGACTGAAATTATCTGATGGCTTGGCTAGGCGGGGGTATCCAAGATAGTTCACATGTCTGGCACATCGGTTGGGAATAATGGAACAGCAGCTGGCTGGCCAGGAGTGGCTCTTTCTCCACGTGGCCAGCTTGGGCTTCCTCACAGCATATTGGTCACACTTCTAACACAGCAGTGGCTGCCCCCAGAGTGACTTAGTCACAGAAGTCATGCAGCATCACCTCCACTGCATCTACTGATTGCACAGGGCCAGCGCAGACTCAGTGTGAGAGATGACCACACAGTGTAGGAAATACCAGAGGCAAGTTGGGCCATCTCAGCTACCACAAAGCCTGCTGGGTAAATGGGGAGAGGTATTACTTCTCTCAAATTACAAATAAGAAACAGACTCTTTGATTCCAGTTCTGAGATCCAAGATCTAGAAACTGTCCAAACTGGGACACGAATCCAAGTTTCCTGATTTTAAGGTGTCAAAGTCAAAATGGATTATAATTAAAAATGTAAATATGATTTTCATCCAAATGTTAATTTTACCTGCAATTAATTAATCATCCATAGAGTGGACATTTCAGAGCAGTCTGCTATCCCACATTAATCATACCTTCTTTTGCTAACAGCCATCAATTTTCCTTTAGGAATGCTGTTCTATCCACACTGGATACAGCATACCCTGCTCCACCTTAGCTGAAGACAGCCATGGGCTCAAGTATTTTCTAACTCTCTGGGATCTGAATCTTAAACAGAGTGGCAAAAGGCCTACAATGTTTGAACCACATTTATTCTACTGGCAACGTCCTGGAAAGACTGCCAAATGGTTGTTATAAATAAGACCCATCTCCTCCCCCAGTTATCCGCTAGGCCTGGTACTCTGGCCACCCGATTTCTTTCCTGTAAATTCCCTTTGTGCTAATGTAAGCCAGAGTCGATGGCCTGCAGGTCAGATACACCGACAACCAGGCATGTAGTGTCTGGGATACGAAGCATACTATAGCAGTGGTAAGCACCACTTTGGGGTCTAACTCAACTTAGTTTAAATATGAATCTGCCACTTACTGGGTGTGTCCATATTTAGGCAAATTACTTAACTTCTCTGAAGCTGTTCCTCATTTTTAAATCAAAATTTAAAATGTCATCTTCTTCAAACAGTTGCAATGTTTAAAGGAGATAGTACAAGTAAAGCACAGTGTATTGTTCATAGCAAGGTCAGGTAAGGTTAGGTATTATGTTTAATATTATAGGTCCATAATCCCTTATCTGCCATTCTAATATTCAAAAAACTCTGAAAACCAAACCCACTGTTAGTAAAACCTGACTTGAGCTGAAATGGAACTCTTTGTGATGTTTAATCCCATTCAAGTGACTATTTTATGCCTCACTGTGGAAATGTCAGCATGTTTAGGTGCCGCCTGTGATCCTATGGGAATGCCACATGGCATATTGCACATATGCCAGGGGCATATTACCTTTCTAAAATGTAAAATTCTAAACCACCTTTAGCCCCAAGGGTTTCAGATAAAAGACTGTAAACCTATAAGTTATTATTCAAGAAATTTAAAATAAAAACCATACACATTGAGAACAGTGTCTAAGGAGAACCATGGGTGATCCTATAAAACTGGAAGTATTTATAAAAACCCAGAAATTATACTGGAGCCAATTCAATAACAAACATTTTATACTGAACTAACGCTGCTTATATAGGCAAATTGTACCAAAGGAACAAATGTACATATAATTGGATAAGCTACTCTACAAATATTGTACTTCTAGTTAAGGCATGTAATTAGAACTGCATCTTCTGGCTTTTTAATTTAGTGTGTGTTTAAGAATTATATTTTATTACCTGAATTAAATACCATTGGTTCCACACTTGTAGGTTTCTCACAGGCTTGCTGTTCACTCACACTGTATCCTCTTACTCATAGTGAATTGGATAAATCAGAGGTTTAAATTATAATCCCATCCTGGGACTGCAGCATTTGTTTATACTGTCCGATCTGGCTCTCAATGGTCCAGAGCTCCAGAAAAACACGCTAAACCACTGCAGCATCCTTTCTCTAGGGTTAAATTTTTAACTTTAGAAGAAACATTGTGAGGATCGATTTTTAAAATTAAAACGGAAGGTTGAGGATATATGTATGCAAATCCCTACACGACAAAAATAAAAATTGTAATTCAAAGCAGAAGGATATAGAGAGAGCTTTATTATGTCTGATAATGAGCAAAGCTATGAAGCACACTATCATCTTTTCCACTGTAGTTCCTTTTTTTTTGTTTTTCCTTTGCCCGCATCACGCAGCTTGCAGGATCTTGGTTCCCCAACCAGGGAATCCGCGCCCCCTACAGTGGAAGTGCGGAGTTTTAACCACTGAACTGCCAGAGAAGTCCCCACCACTGTAGTTCTTTACATCCTTTTTAAAAAATTCTTCCTTTAAATGGATTCTAATTCACAGTGCAAATTTTGGGGCATGCAAATGATATTATGTAAAATTTACACCTAATACCAGGTTCAAAAACCTTTATTTTAGAGAACATGTTTAGCTGCCCAAACTGAAAGACTCATTCATGAAATCACCAATATAAGTTTGTTTGAAAGGATCTATCTGTTCACATAAACATTGATATGAGGGATGTCATTTTCTGTACAATTTATTTAAGTAGGTAAATGAAGAGACTGAGTTACATAAAACCAGGAAGTGTGCTCAAGGTCATGAAGCTAACTGCCAAGCAAATGATGCAAAAGACCATTTGTTTAAAAAAAAAAAAAAAAAATCTGACTTTAATAAACAGGGTGAAGGGCTTCCCTCCAAAGTCTCCAGCATATTTTCAGTTTTCATGAATTTTTCAGAGAGCATCTGTTTTTAAGTAAGTAGAAACATACCCAGGGAACATAAGGCCCATTATAAGAGATTAAAATCAAAGTCCAGAAACATGCTCTACTTCTTTACCTGTGTGCGAAAGCAAGTTTAATACCATCAACATTTGATTACTTCTGAGAATAGAAGAGAATGCAAACTAGCATATCTAAAACAACCTTCCTTATCCATCCCACAAAACTACTGCTTTCTCACAGAATCACCAAGGAAGCTAAGAGTTCTTTTGTTTCTCATTACAAATAGCTGCATACAAGGACCATGGAAGGTCTCTGCATACAATGCTATTTTCTGTAGGTTTATATCAGCATTTGCAAACAATGTTCTATGGGCTCTTGATTGGGGCCACAGGAAAAGAAGAATTTTGTGGTATTTTAAAATAATAATACAATAAATTTTAACATCTTGGGAAATTCAGGGTTAAATAAACAGTTTGAAGAGTTTTGTTTTATTTTGTTTTCCTGAATAATTTTTGGGCCCTTAATGTTCTAATATATATTATAAATTGACAAAAGATGCTTTTCCCAAATATGTATCCACAGAAAATTAGGGTTTGTTCTTGACATTGCACAGAGTATTTTTGGGTTGTGATTCTCTATAACACATCATAACCAACCCACTGATCTAAGATTCCTATAAAACCAAAATAGCCTATTTTTGAACATTTCTGGTGATGGGGGATTCACTACATGCTGAGACGGCCTATTTATTTTGGGGCCGTTCCACTCAGTTGCCTCTCTACGGTTTCCTTCAGTATGTCTTGGTTCTTACCTCTGTGCAAATAAATGCAAAACAGATCATCTTCCACTTGAAAACCTTTCCTGTATATGAAGACATCTACTGAAACCCCTTGCACTGAATTTCTACCACTAAAAGCTAAACATCCTAAATTCTTCATGGTTTGGGAGGCCCTCATTAACCAAACTGATCTCCTCATGATACCTCCTTGTTTGGGAGATACATGCAGTCGTGTAGATCACAGTTCTCAGAGTGGGATCAAGTCAGCACAGGATTAATAATGAGCCTGTTTTCCCAGGGCCTGAGCCTTGGCTCTGCCATTCACTATCTTTGAGACCTTGACGAGATAGCCAATATTTTCTAAGCCTCACTCTACTCACTAGTTAAACAGTAGTAACAATAGTTCTTGCCATCATGAAGCTTCTGTGAACATTACATTTAAAATACTGAACCTGCCCCCAAAAAAGTGTTCAATAAATATTAGCTAGTATCAGTATGTCCATTTTGGAAACATGTGTTTTCTTTTAGTCAATTTATAAAAAGTAAAATTCACCAAGTACTCAACAGTGACTGGCTCAGGGCTGTAAATAGCAGGTAAATGGAAGAGTGAGGAAAGAAACTGCCAGAGGATTAAAAATAAGCCACAAATTATCTGCAAGCAGATAAAGCCCTGACTGCATAATCGTTAGTGAACAGACTCTATCTTTGTCTTCCCATGTCGTAACATGTCAATTTCTTTTAAGGGTTTCAGTGAAACACACTTTACAATAGCCTTCAGTGTGAATGAGAAATGGGGGTGTGGAAATAAACATCTTTTAACAACACAGACTTCAACTTTTTCCTGCTCTGCTTGAAGGAGTGTCATTCAAAGGAAGAAAAACTCAGTGTCAGGTTATTTTCTACTCCTGGCCTGATGCCACACAGCTCTGAGCTTGCTTTTGGCTATACCAGTGGAGTTCACAATCTTTTAATTTAGCACATGACTTATAGTTCCCTGTAGCACCTTTTAAACACTGGCAGAGTTCTACAATAATGATGAATGGGGCTCCATTTAGCCCAAACCTGTAGCATCTTAGAGGTGGAAGAGTTCTTGGCACAGAGCAGTTGCACTAAACTTGGCATATATTTCCAATATGGATTCTGATCCTTCTATGATTGGTGAGGTTGAGGAGAACTCTTGGCAGTAGTATAAGAAGTAAAGAGACTCAAATTCTCTCTTCAGCAATTTCTTTGATATTTTAGGAATGGCCTTGATTTCTAGCAATCAATTTAAAAAGTAAATAGAAGAAACAGACTAGTTTCAATCATGGAAGGGATTATGGAGCATCACATAGTTAAATCCCACTATTTTAGGATCATGTTACTACTCTCTCCCTCACTCCACCTAATGTGATCAAATATTGAGTTCTTTCCTAAATTAAAAAAAAAAAGAAAGAAAGAAAGGAAAAGGAAAGGCATCCACTAGGTTCTGAAAGATGATTCACAGAAAGGTACTTCTCAGAGTTCTCTGATGTACTTGTTATCTCAGATAATGAAGCTACCCCATCATCAACACATATTGGGGCTGTGCTGGACACCTGGTAAAGGACAGCTGATCACCACAGAGCAGCCAGCAGTCTACCAAGTGGCCCCTAGCAAGGGCACTGCCCCCAAACTGGGGAGATGGTGACCTAACCAATTCAGTTTCTTCTCATGAAAAAAGAGTAAGCAATTCATAGGAACGAGGAAAAAAACCCCACAGACTACACAGATGAGAAAGAAAGAGTAGGTAAATCATATTAACTGTGCCACAGTGAAATAGGGACCCATAAACTGCTAACACCCCTAATCAGGTAAACATCAAAAAAAGATCTCACATAACCTTCTAGTCCTAGACGTCCCTGTCTTGGTGAGGTCTAAGTGTACCACGGTTGTGTAGCTTTCCCAGTATTCCAATCAGAACCTTCCATGTGAAAGATATTCCTCTCTTCTTCATTTCTGCTTTTAACCTTCTGATAAACCCCCATTACTTAACAAAACCTAGATAAATTTTCACTGCTTGTAACCAGCAGAGGACAACGCACATGTAAAAGGAAGAAAGCGACTCCTTGATGAGCTTCCAACCATGTTTAAAGTTACCATCTCCCCTCCTCTTCTCAACCTCCAGACACATGTTAAAAAAAAAAGCCAACAGAACCCATATGGAGTCACTTGTGCTAAGCCCCATGTCACCAACCAGAGACTTAATACCTAACTTAATTACAGTTTCAGCCTCTCCCAGGAATGGAATCTTAAACAAGTCAATCTGGAATCACCTGGTCAGCACTAGTGGTTAATCCACCTGATAAGACCCCTGCCATCCCCTAAAGGAAAGTGACCTTGCCACAACTAATCCACTTTTTGCTGGTATAACTTCCTTGTTCCCTCTCACTGCTGTCTATAAGTCTTTTTTTTTTTTTTGTACAGCTTGGATCTCCTTTCTATTTGCCAGATGGGATTCATGAATCATTGAATAAAGCCAATACGATCTTTAAAATTTACTCGGCTGAATTTTTTTTAACACACAGCACTTAGTTTTGTATATCAAATTCACCTAAATTATTATTCCATTCAAAACAATTATGTGCTTAGGAGCTAACACCATCAAGTACAAGGTGCTCAATAAATCTTATTAGTTAATGATTAAATAAAGTCCACAGGACAAAAAAGTATTAAATCAATATTTCTTAATTATAAGGCATAAATCTACTAGAAACACAGATCTCTACTTCTTATTACCCAGAAAGTATAAGAAAAGGTGTCAGATAAAGGAACCAAAAGTAAAATTTACTCAGACCTTTACTTACTGAGCACTTTAATACTAGGAACTGTGAGGCACACAGAAATGCCACATGCATTGGGAACACAGACAAGGAAGAAACAGTCAATTATCTCAAACTCTGATGAGAGATATGAACAAGAAAACATCATAACACACAATGGAGATGTTGTTATTCATTTTCCACCCTACCAAATTAGAGTCTGTGGGCTCTAACTAGATAGAGATCAGTGAGCGCCTAAAAAGTGTTCATTGGTGGATACTCCATAAAGGCATCAGATGTTTAATATTCAGACACTCAAACGGCTATATCCACAATTCCACAGTCAGGGGATGCTTGTAATAAGATACACTATGGGAAGGGCTTCTGATAACAACACAGAGTCACTATCGATGTCAAACATACCCATCAGAATGGAAATCCTAACTATAATAGAACTTTTAAAATTAACACACACAGGGACTTCCCTGGTGGCGCAGTGGTTAAGAATCCGCCTGCCAACGCAGGGGACACGGGTTCGAGCCCTGGTCCAGGAAGATCCCACATGCCGTGGAGCAACTAAGCCTGTGCACCACAACTACTGAGCCTGTGCTCTAGAGCCTGCGAGCCACAACTCCCGAGCCCACGTGCCACAACTACTGAAGCCCGCACACCTAGAGCCTGTGCTCCGCAACGAGAAGTCACTACAATGAGAAGCCCGCACACCACAACCAAGAATAGCCCCCACTCCCTGCAACTAGAGAAAGCCCTCACGTAGCAACAGAGACCTAACGCAGCCAAAAATAAATAAATTTATTAAAATAAAATTAAAAATAACACACACACACACAAAAAACCAAAAAACTGAGGGACCCAGAAGTCTTAATGCAGACAATAGGTTTGAGAAATGTGTGACTTAAAAAAGAGAAAATAATCTATTACCAAGAAAGCCACCATGACCTAAAACTAACCCAGTTAAACAACATAACTAGTTGACCTCGGTGGCATGGTTAATGGGGGTGACAAAACAAGTGAGAATGGAAGTTGGTGCTGACCTCTTCTTTCTGTTACCCTGCTCATACTTTTTGGATAACTCCTTCCCCTCTCCCCTACTGCTTCACTTCTCCAAAATCTGTCAGTGGGTTGGGAATTTTACCTGGCTTCTTCTGACAGACTCTCAGACAGGATATGCTGCCAACCTCCTGTAAGTGGTTTTTCCCTGATCTGCATTCTCTGTGTCAGCCTTGCCACAGGCAGATTCCTCTTACTTGCTCTTCATGCTTTGAGGGCCTAGGGTTTCGTTTTCTGGCTTCTTTGTCTTTGTAGAATCGTTAGATGTTTACCTGGATTCTTGGCTTTGAGTAGCTCCCATCTTAAATTCTTTCCATCTGTTTATATCTTTAAAGATTCAACCAGGGCCTAATCAAGAAGAATTGATTTGGTCATGTAGCTTCTTCACTGCTCTTAATTGCTACACATTTCAGTTTTACTTAGAGTTGGGATGACCTTCCCTATGATGTCAAGCTGCCTGGTGATCCCAAATGTAGTTTTGATATGTTAAGTGGTGCAAGACAGAGCTGTAAATCTGAAACTCTAACACTCATCTCTTAGCCCCAAAACACAAAGTAAATTTCTAAGGAAATTTCCAACAATAAATCATCCTATGTCAGCAACTAATTACAGTCAGTGTAGTGCAAGAAAAAACTACAGCATCTCAATAAATCTTGTGAGGTGTCAGTTCAGAAACGTTAGGTTGTGGGTGTTGCCAGGGGACAGCACTGCTGGATTCAGGACTAGCAGACTATCTATAGCAGGCATATTAGAGGGATGCTAAGCAGCAGGGGTACAAAAGCTGGACCAACAAAAGACAGGGATTCCTTAGACAAGGCACTGTCTAAAATTTCCAGAATATTGATAACAAGGACCTTTTCAATGCACAAAGATTACCAGAGTGATTCTAATGGCCCATTGAAATTATGCAAAATAAAAGGGAAAAAATCCTATGGAAGTAGGTAGCTCTACGTCAAAAATATTGGTGCCACGTGGAGGAGAGAACAGAGACTTTAGAACTGAAATGGCTGCCCTGCCAATTATTAGTTATTAGGCTTTTTCCTGAAATTCCTGCTCTGCCAATTATTAGACGTTGAGAGGCACTCAGCCTCTCTGAACTTATTTTTCCACAACTGTAAAGTGCAGATAATAATGCCCACCTTGGAGGGTTGTTGTAAAGAGTGGAAATAACGTAGGCAAAGATCCTGGGCCTATTGTTAATGCTCAACAAATGAGAGTTATTATTCATTGTTAACTTAATATACCTGATTGCAAGTTCTCCAAAGATCAGTTAGGTTATCACTTTGGTAACCAAATCCTGAGGCTGCCCTAAGCTAAGAACATATATTCTTGGCATCTTCTATCCATCTTCTATCCGCTGCACAAAATTGAAGACCAATTTTGACTGCCCAGTCACGACACTGTCTTACCTGTAGCACCTAATACCTCATAATATAACATGCAACCTTGTAGCTGAGAGGCCTTAATGAGCTCTTATAGCTGGAAAGGAGAGAAACAACAACAACTATGACCTTGCACAAGAATGCCCTAATATAAGCTGTTCTGCCTGGGTACATGATCGCTTGTAAGGCTTTCTGAAAATTGCTAACATTGATTATAGAATGAACTTCTGCTAATTACTAAGGGGCTACTACATCATTTCAAAAGGGATAAAGACATTATTTGGAGAACGTAAATTGTGATTGTTTCTTTGGAGGGCAATCTGGAAATAACAAATATTAAAAATGCAAAATGCACTACTTTTTAACTAAGAAATTCCAATGCTTCTTTCAGGAATTTGCTCTACAGATACACTCACATATGTTTACAAAAATAATGTTGACAGTAGCAAAGGCCTATAAAGAGCATAAATGTTGATGACCAGGGGTCTAGTATTATGGTCTTGGTATAAGGGAATAAATATTCTGAGTCGTCACTGGCAAGCAAGGGATAGCTATACATAGACTGATGTCTAAGATTTATCTTTAATTAAAAAAAGGATATTCCATGCCATTGTTTTTATAGTAGACAGTCACATATCTTTTTTTATTGAATAAGTATCTTAATATATATGTGCTCATATATATTAAATATCTCTGGAAAGACAAATAATAGTGGCATTGCCTCTAGGAGAGAGAGCTAATAGAAGGTGACAGAAAGGAAGCTTAGTTTTGACCAGATACCCTTTTATACTATTAAAATGCAGACTCACAGACATATAACCTTTTGGAAAAATAATTTAAAAATACAAAGTGTTATAAAGCCAAAGTGAAATTGAAAGTTCAGACATTATCCAGGGAAATTCAACAACATTAATAGCCAGTCCAAATCAATCAAGGTCCCAGACCCTACTTCTTCATCAGTACCAGAATTTGTTTCTTTTAAATAACATGGATAATTACCTTAACTGTTCATTTGAGTTTGTATACCTGAATTTTTCAAGATATGAAATGAAAACTCTGCCAAGTTGAAAGTCTGAGATTTGCTTAAATTATTCAGTGAGGGGCTTCATATACAGCACAAGTTCTAGAGTGACCTATTTTACAATTCTACAGAACTGGAGGACGCACATATCCAGGCACATAACTCTTTACAACTGAAATGATATATTCACCATATACAGTGCTGTACTGACTTCTAAGCTCTTGGTAAGGACTTGATTAAAAAAGTAAAAAAGGTAGAGGAAGTGGGGGGAGAAGCAGGGAAAGGAGAAGAGAAGAAAATAAACAGTCATACAATTAAAATTCCAAAAGTCAGTAAGCCCAGAGTTTCAAGTGACTTGAGATATCGAGATAGCCTCTTAAAGTATGGACAGCCTTCCAGACCAACAAAATGACACTCTAAGATCTATGATCTCTAGACAAGTATCCATGAGCTAGACTTAGACAGCAATCCATGCTCATGATGGTCATATTCATACCAAAAACAGAAAATATTTCTCTATTACCTAAATGCCTCATGTATGGTTTCAATAATATGGAAGTTAACATATTGAAAAACTGGTTAAACGTAATATTATTAATATTAAAGGTAATATTATCCCTCGAATATACTCTCAAACTTGAATCCAGCTAAACAAACTTCAGTTACCCAGTGGAACCAGTTTCCTACATCATTCTCTTCACAGCTTTCACTCCCAGCATTTTCCTTCACTCAGCCTTCGCTAAGGCTTTCTTGACCAAGGGCCACTTGATCATTTACACATGAAGTCAACTTACGAATCAAGCTCTTCCTTGCTTCCTGTCCCTTTACATGTTATTTTCTTTGCCTGGAACTTTCTTCTCTGGTTATTTGTATGATTAGCTTCTTCTCAAGTTTTGGGTCTCAAAATTCATATTCATTAAGAAGACTTGCTTCACTCAGCCATCTACAGTAGATCCCTCCCACATTCTTCTCCAGCTTAGCACCATCATTCTCTCCTTCAGAGCACCTATTTCGGTTTATGATTATTTTTATTATAAGTATTAGTTATTTAACACTTTTTTCCGCTTCCCCTACCAGACCCTAAGCTCCATGAAGCAGGATGCATGTCTGTTTTTCTTTTTTTTCCTACCCACATGACCTAACTTGGCCCTAGCATAGAGCAGCGGTCAATATGTATAAGTAAAATGGATGAATGAAGTGAATTGTAGGATATTTCATTCACTTTTTTCTAAATTACCCTACTCTGACTAGAAGACCAAACCCATACCTGTAATACCTGTAAATACCACAAATTTGCAAGGAGCAAGAAATGCCATTTTGAACTTTCTGTGCTCACATTTACTCTCTATGACATTTATGAAATGGCCCAATTCATGGGGACACATCACCAGTGTTAGAGAGGGTAGAATTTGGTGCCATCCACTGCTCATCATTCTGCAAAAGTATGATGGCAACTGTGGACAAGAACATCCAAGTCAACTATTTGAAAAACAATGGGAGAACCTTCTTTAAACAGGGAGAATAAGGAATCTTGGTGTAGTAGTCAGGGTTTTCCAGAGAAACAGACCAAGAGAATGTGTGTGTGTGTGTGTGTGTGTGTGTGTGTGTGTGTGTTTACACACAAAATATATATGTATTAGAAAGAGAGAGAGAGCGAGAGATTTATTTTAAGGAACTGGCGCATGTGATTATGGAAGCTGGCAAGTTCAAAATCTGCAGAACAGGCCACAGACACAGGGAAGAGCTGAGGTTGTACCTTGAGTCCAAAAGCAGTCTTCTGGTAGATTGCCCTCTTCCTTGGGGGACGTGAGTCTTTCTTAAGGCCTTCAACTGACTGGATGTGGCCCACGTTATTGATCTGCTTTATTCATAGTGTCCCGATTTAAATGTTAATCGCATCTTTAAATATACCTTCATAGCATCATCCGGATGTGTTTCACCAAATATCTGGACTGTGGCCTAGCCAAGTTGACACATAAGATGAAATCACTACACTTCATTAAAAAGACTCTGTATTGTCATTTACACATTACTCAATTTATCTTCTCTGGGAAAATGAAAGACATGCAACTGGAAACTTTTTCTACTTGTCATAATAAGATGCCCAGGCATGTACTTTTAAAAGGAAACATCATGTTCTGGGAAACTAATAAGCATGCATTTGGACCCACACATAAATCCCCTTCACTGAGTTTTATTGCCAGTAGTCAAAAGCACTCTTTCCCTTTGTTTAGATTTGTGGCCAGAGTAACAAAAATCTATCAAACTCAATATTTTCTAGAATCTTAGCAATACTTGGAAGGCTAGCTGTAAGAAAAATATATTTATACATTGAATTTTGAATATTCAAATAAATTCAGAATAATGAACATAACATATAATTTACATACACATATTACCAATCTATTATAACTGCAAAAATTCTATTTACATTCATATACCAATGTTTGTCTGAAAATCTTCCTATTTTAAAATGGTTCTTAACATTTGGTATGTATTCCCAAACCCCTACAGTTTATGGAGATGCACCATCCTTGCAATAAAATGTCATTCTGAAAGCATTGTACACGTGCTTAGGTCTTTTAACCATATACTGATCACTAAATATAAAAATCTCTACTTTAGTGATGAATCCATACTGGTTAAAAGCTTTAGCTCACAGGCAGGCAGACCGGGGATATGACATCAGTGTGGCCACTTCCTACCTGTGTGAACTCAGTTATTTAATAACTGACAACTGATTCTCCGTTATCTCATCTAGGACCTAGAGGTCATCACAGCACCTAACTCATAGGATGATTATAGGTTTAAATGAGATAATATAATAAAGGCATTTAGCAACTTCCCTGGTACATTGTGAGTATATGATTAACATTACTCATTCTGATTAAAATTTACTTAGAAAGCCCATGTATATATATATTTTTCTCGTAGAATGTCTCCAAGGACTCCAAGTCCTAAAAAGAAATTTCTATCATAATCAGAAAAAAAGACATTTGAAAACCTACTCTAAAAAATATGACATGAGACATATAAATTGAGTAAAACTACCTGACAGATGTGAAACAAAATAACCTGGGTGATAAGGAACACATACTAGGACTAAATGTCCCAACACGTATTCCAAAGAATATACCACAATATCTATGGTCTTCAACCCTGCTGCATTTAATAAAATCATCTGGGAACCTTTATAAAAATTATATTACCCAGAACCCACCTTCACCCCAAACCAACTAAATCAAATGATTCTAACGCACTGCCATGGCTGAGAGCCACCCCACTAGATGTTTCATAGACCATCTTTGCACTGGGGAGGAAGGTTGTTTTTCAGTTCCTATAGACTGAATGTGTATGTCCCTTCAAAATCCATATATTGAAACCTAATTCCCAATGTGATGGTATTTGGAGGTTGGGACTCTGGCAGGTAATTAGGTTATGAAGGCAGAACCATTACAAATGGGATTAGTGTCTTTATGAAAAACACCCCAGAGAGCTCTCTTGCTCCTTCTTTCATGTTAGGTTACAGTGAGAAGATGGCTATTTAAGAACCAGAAAGTGGGCCTCACCAGACACTGAATATGCTGGCACTTTGATCTTGGACTTCCCAGCCTTCATAACTGTAAGAAATAAACTTCTGTTGTCTTATAAGCCACCCAGTCTATGGTACTCTGTTACAGCAGCCTGAAAGACCTTACTCAAGTAAATTTCAGAAACGTATTTTCACAAGGCACATAAAGATACTGAGAAATTCTAATGTAAGAAAACCTATTCAAAATCCACAATTTCCTAAGCTCATTCCTGCTGAGAATTTTTTTAAAGGGAATCTTATTTATATCTTGAAGAATTAGTGTTCTGCAGAACATGCTCTACTTCCCAAACCTGGCTGAACATCAGAATCACATGGGGAGCATATTCAAAATACAGTATCCTAAACCGCATCTCCAGGGACTCTTATTCAGTACCTCTAGAGTGGGGCTGTGAATCTTTACTTTCTTCTAAAGTGCCAGGTTTTTCTGAGGATCATATTTTGTAGCAATTACCCCAGAGACTTTATATTCACTCCCATAATCATGGCCTCCTCTTCCACTTCCAAGTTGAAGGCAGGGAATGGGTCTTTATATCTGACACTAGGCCTCCTGCAATGCCTTGCTTCTAACAGAAGATCAACAAGAGTTTAGTGGTGCATGACTCTATATGAAAGAGTATTAGAAGATCATCAGGCCTGGGGTGCAACTCAATTATGAACACCAGGCCCAAGTTACACTCAGAGACTTTTATGCTCAGACTACTATAAGGCACACTGGACAAAGACTAAGTCTCAGCCCATAAATACCAAGAGCCCTGGTTCCCAGAGTTAATGACAAGTTTGCAAGGTGCGCCCACAAATCTAAGCTTTAGCTCCTTACTGTGATAACAGAGCCTCCAGAAACACATTTGCACAAAAGACATTAAGCACTGACTAGACCAAGAAGGGAACTTTCAGCTGTTGATTTTATCAAACATCAGAAAGTACTGGCTGATATGAACTATTCAGAGAAGAACAAGCTTATTAAGAAACACCTTGGCATCTGCAGTTGTATGAGATGCTAGAACTCCTTCTGAAAAAAAACACTCACCCAAAACTGAAAACCAGAGATAGGCAAGGGGATTTACACACCGAATTCCCAGCCAACTTCCCCATCCTGCAGAACGTCGGCATGAGAGTAGTTACCGTAAACTGAAGAAAATGCCATAGGCTCTCCAAGGGGATGACTTTTCCAAATTCCTGGAGGGGCCTCAAACTAATGAGTAGTGCACCCTGAAAAAATAACCTTTGTGTCTGTGCTTCAGAAGTTCCTGACAGATAGATGAGGGCATAACACTATAAGGCATGTCGCAAATAAGAAGCACCTCCAAACATTTCCAAATACTAGGAGAAACTCTTTACAGTCCTTGGGTTGCAAGCAAGAATAGTGACCTCTGAGAACCTAGGGAAGAAGATACTCTATAAAAAGGATATAAGGAGATCATAAGATAGAAGAGAGAATGTGGGAATCAAACAGCTCCCAAATTCCCCAGGAGCAGATACCACTGGGCAGTCTGGCCAGGACACGGACACAGTACAAAGAATAACCACTCCAACTCTTTCTTCATCCTTGTGTTACTGAGCTCATGATTCTACCGATGAGGAGAGAGGATCTGATAATCCATGCATTCAGAGGTGCTGGTCATATGCCTGCACCTTTCATACACTGGGACGGAGGAAGGGCCAGGTGAAGAAAGATGTCCTGGACCACTTCTTAGTGGGAGGGTGGGCTCTGGATTTATCAACCTACAAGACCACATACAGTGGAAGTGATTTTACTCTTAGGAAAGTAAGCTTGTTCCGGTGAATTAAATTTTTAAAATATCCAGTATCAATGGCTACTACTTGAAATGTTGTCAAACAGCATTAGTTCCCCTTTAACAATATCTAAGGACAGCAAATGTTATTAGCAAAGGAATGTACCACAGCCACGGGAGAGCAATATGGAGTGAAACCAGAAAATATGGGGGGATAGCAGATGGGCACTGGATACCTCGCCATGTAAACCTATGACATCTCAAATAAAACGTTTTTAAACGGAAAAAAAGAAGTGTCTTGTACTCAATTGAAATTGTACATTTGGAAACCTACTGCCATGAGACAAATCTCATGCTACAATATAAAAGCATTTAATTACCTTGTGTAATGCTTTTTTTTTTCCATTATATGTTTAAGAACAGTTGCTGTTTGCTCACTTTCTTAGTTTTCTAATTTAAACCCCAAATTACTTACTAATCCCTATGCATACTGGATTTAAATATGAAATACATTAAACAAGTATAAATATTTTATATAAATAAAATGTGAATGGACTTTTGTACCTAGTTTACTGTAATCTTACATAATTAACATGATCAGAAAATAGGAAATAAGAAATATTCATAGGTCAGGCACACATCTAAAAGCTTAGACAGGTTACAGATGCCACTCAACACACCACCCCCAGCCCATCATTCAGATTTCCACATTAAATTTGGATGAGTTTTTCAAATTTAGCAATCTGACGTCATTTCAGCCCTTTAATATCGTGTAATGGCTTTCTATGGCCTAAAGGATACAGCTCAATTTTCTCTTATTCCTCAAAGATGCTACTTTATACAATTCTATGATGCACTAATCACACTATCTTTGTTTGTTCTTTGCCCAACTCTTGGGGGATCATTCACATTCTAGTCTATGCATTTGTATACGGTGAAGATCCTGCCGCCACCCTCCTACATCCCTAAGGTCCACTCACACTCAGCTCTTTGCCATTCCCTGAACACGCCATTTCTCTCATGACCTCATGCCACTGTACACACTATATCCTTTTTCTTAAGTGTTCTTTCTAAACCCAACCTGCAAATTCTGTCCATCTTTTCACTTTAACTCAATTATCAATTCTTCCCCATAATCTCTTTGCAACTGCCACCATAATATCCCACATCACATTGTAATCTGAGTTTTCTTTTCACACCAAGCAAATAGCTCCTTGAAAGCACATTATACGTGTCTCTTCATACACAAATATATATATGTATATATACATATATATATGTGTGTGTGTGTATACATATATATATAGGCTATGTAAGAACTCACTAAAGCCTGATCAATTACAATGATGGGTAAGATGGTAGATATTGTACTCGAGATCCTGACCTCAACATAAGCAAAAATGGCTTGAGATACTCTACTGCTAAGAGCTTCAAGAAGAACATGATGAGAACATGTTTCCAAGAAATAAAACCACTTCCCTACAATGATTTCTAAAGCATTGTCTATTCCATTCACGTTGACCATATTCTACCCGAATTTCTGATGTTAGCTACAATGGATGTGAGTTACATATCTATATATTTTATCTACCCATCTAGATTCTGATCATCCTTTGGCCAAGCGCTACTAGCCTACTGTACCTATCTTTAATCCTGCAGTATTGGGTCCTTAATATATATATATATATATATAATTAAGCATGTTGAGTATATGTTTGACACTTATAACTAGCAGCAGGGAACCAGTTGGTTCAGTTAGTTAAGAATATGATGTAAATCTTAATTCCCTGGTGGTCCAGTGGTTAGGACTCGGTGCTTTCACTGCTGAGGGTGTGGGTTCAATCCCTGGTCAGGGAACTAAGATCCTGCAAGCTGCATGGTGTGGCCATAAATAAATAAATAAGTTTTTTTTTTTAAGTAAAATAAAAGAGAAAATTATTTTTTAAAAAAGAATATGAGGTAAATCAATGCCTATCAATCTTTAATGTGAATACAAATCACATGAGAAAATGAAGATTCTGATACAGTAGGTGTGATGTGGGGGTCAAAGTTCTGCATTTCGCACAAACTCCCATGAAATACTCATCTATGGACAACAATGACAGTAAGGTCTTGGGCAAATTACCCATAGGAATGATATTCTGTTCTGAACTACACACCGTATACCTACCCTGTATACCTAGGCCTCGCTAAAACGGATGTTCTTAGTCAATGAGAAGTAGGGTACACAACATCAAGGATCAATAGCAAACTCAAATAATCCCTATTGATGGACAATTCATTATATTATTTTCAGATATAAGAGAAACAGCCCCTCCACCCCTTCAGTTACTCACTCCAGGTAATTCAAATAATTGGAAGTGGTGAAATCCAGCAGTGTAATTATGTTTCTGTAGCTCTTTCTAACATCTGAAAGCCCAAGAAGCCAGAAACGGCAGGAATTCTACCACCATTTCCACTGAAAATGTATACTTTAGGACATTCATGAACACTTGGTCTGGTGCTCCAAAGAATCACCTAAAAACTGTGATACATAGTTCATTTGGGAAATAATCTAACAGCAGAGAACACCAGGGCATGAATGATTAGAAGCCTGCAGTCAAGCAATTTTCCATACAAAGCCCAAAACTTAGATTCTATAGGTTATAAATTAATAGATGGAAGTCTGTCAATGAATTAAGATCTGGATGTGAGTTAGCTTAGTAGATAGTGGGTGGGGAGGGATGTAAAACACAAAGAAAAACAGTAAGTTCTCACTGTATGTGTTAGAAATTATAGAAACAAATATAAAAGTAATTAAAATAAGTAATGAGGTTAAATGGTGAACTATAAATAAAACAATATATGATATAAGTAGTTTTGAATTTCAAAAACCTACACAGTAAACCTACAAACAAGGAGGAAGTAGAGAAGCATTCAAAATAAAATTACTAAAAATATTTCATTATATACAAACACATGGAAAATAAAATAACATTAGCTTGTTTCTCTTCAAATATGTAAAACTCCTTCATTGCAAGCATATTAGTAATATACCAGTCATTACTGTTATACTTGCTAAGTTTTGAAATTCAAAGCACCCATAAAGAGACTATGTAGACTGATATTCTCCCAAGTAAACAGAAATTCATTCCCCAATACTGTCAGTATCACACATTTTTAAAAATTGTGTAAACCTTTTTAAAAATTTCAATCACATTTGACTGAGAGCAACTGGAAACATTTTTATATTTCTACTCTGTCACATGTCAGCATTTCTTTTTGCAGCATGGTAAGATGGGCTATAGCTGCAGTAGAAAGAATACAGATGAGAGCCTATTCAGTAATTCATTCTTTATAATAAATAAGACTCTTGACCACAGCCAAAACCATTTCTCCAAAATGAAATCTCAAACAGTGCTAATCGCATCTCAGTCCTGATACAGTGGCCTCTGTAATGGTCAACCATAAAACAACGTGCTATGGAAAGGATGCCTTCCTCTGTTTCTACGCAGCCAAGGGAGATCATATTGTCTATCCATGGATAAAGACACAGGAACAAACATACATCACTTTATTGAGTATTTTAAAAGAATAACATTTCAAGTTTGTAAATCATAACTTTCACATATTTCATCAACAACATAGATATCATATTGAATAACTGTATGAGAAGAATAAGATCATAATGATAAACTCAACGTTTTTAGGGATAATCTAATTATATGCCTGGCACCAGGCTATGTGTATATAGCATTAGCTCATTTTAGTCTTCACAACCCTACAAGAATACCCACATTACACAGATAAGAAAAATGAAGCTGAGGGGTGTTAAATAATTTGGTCTAATCTTACAAATATATAAGTGGTAGAGCCAGAATTTGAATCATCAAATCATTTTCAATCACCAATCTGCCTACTGCCTTTCTTTTACATCACATAAAACAGTGTTTCCATCTGTGGAGACTGAATCCCAACCTAAAACATGGAATTCATTATTATGGGGACTGTATTACATTATGTCCCTTTCCTTAAGCGTTAATCTTAATATATTGATTTAAGGAGCTACATTATAAGAAAATTACTAAAATTTGTAAAAGCTCATTAATTCAGAAGAAGACTGCTGCTTTGAATAACAGTAATGTCTAAAAGAAAAATACTAATTTCAGTTACAACAGAAAATAAAAACTACAATATACTAGTAAATTGTTACTAATAAAAGAATTGAGTAGAGTTCATGGAAATACAAATTCACAATAAACCCATGTTACATAGAGCACATACATACCTTACCACCACCTTAACAGTACCTAGAATTGTTGAAATGTCTCCAATTCTGACCATTAGGTTCAAGAAAGAAAATAAAGGGAACAGACTAGGAATTTTTAGATAGGTTCTAGTAAATGGTAAATGAGAACTTGAAATGTGCTAAAGAAAATAAAAGGAACTTTTTTATACAGTAAAGATCATGTACTCAGAGTACAGACTTTTGAATGAACTTTACTGTACCACAGGCAAGCTAGCCAACCTTCCACAACTGTAACACAGAAATCTTCACAAACAGGCTGCTGCTACAAAGCATATCACAAATACATGTGACAATACTATCAAAGAAAGTTATTTTCTATTTCTACTGTACCTCTCAGTACCCCAGTCAGGAAGTAGGGGAAGGGGAAGCTGAGAAGAGTGAAAATGGATATAACACATACACATTACTATATATAAAATAGATAACTGGGCTTCCCTGGTGGCGCAGTGGTTGAGAGTCTGCCTGCTAGTGCGGGGGACACGGGTTCGAGCCCTGGTCTGCGAGGATCCCACATGCCGCGGAGCAACTGGGCCCGTGAGCCACAACTACTGAGCCTGCGCGTCTGGAGCCTGTGCTCCGCAACAAGAGAGGCCACGATAGTGAAGAGGCCCGCGCACCGCGATGAAGACTGGCCCCCACTTGCCGCAACTAGAGGAAGCCCTCGCACAGAAACGAAGACCCAACACAGCCAAAAATAAATATAATAAATAAATAAATAAATAAATAAAATATTAAAAAAAAAAAAAATAGATAACTAATAAGAACCTACTGTAGAGCAGAGGGAACTCTACTCAATACTCTGTAACGACCTATATGGGAAAAAGAGTGGATATATCTATATGTATAACAGATTCACTTTGCTGTACACCTGAAACTAGTGCAACATTGTAAATCAACCATTCCTCAATAAAAATTTTAAAAAAAGAAAAAAAATGGATATGAAATATCCGTACTGTTCTCTCACAAAAAGGGGGGGGGAGAGCCCTTCAGAGCCTCATTCAGAACTATTCAAACCATTAAATATAGTTTGAATGGCTTGTATATTTGGTTTTTTCTACTGCACAAACGATAAGAAAAAGTAAATAGAAATGGCTCGTTCACCAAAGCAAGGAATCATATATGACCACCTGAAAGACAGAGGAAAGCAGACAGAGGTCACTCGGCATAGGGACTTATGTTTCACCAGCACCTGATGGGATCCTGTTGCACAGTCTGGTATAACATTCATTGTCTCAACAAATATAGAAAGCAGCTGTATGTACCGTGTTCTGTATAAACTGCCAAGAGTATAGTATAGGGCTAATTTGCTTAGTGCTTAGAATGTATTGTGTGCACTGTACGAAAGTATTAAACTCACATCATTTAATGTTCACAGCCTCTCTGCAAGGTAGGCATGATCAACTTCAATTTACAGATTTTTAAAAGTGCCTTGTAAGGGTTAAGAACATGTTCAAGATCACACAGCTGGTGACAGAACAAATCCAGGTGGGTCTGATTCAAAGGCCAATCAATGTTCTAGTCTAAACTACTAGACTATGTTCATCACAGTGATCTGTGTCAAGA
This sequence comes from Eubalaena glacialis, assembly GCF_028564815.1. Classification (NCBI taxonomy): domain Eukaryota; kingdom Metazoa; phylum Chordata; class Mammalia; order Artiodactyla; family Balaenidae; genus Eubalaena; species Eubalaena glacialis. Next base: position 99,076,807 of record NC_083722.1, on the reverse strand, counting down.
AGTAAATCATATTTAGCTGCCTGTTTAAAGGGGAAAGTAATATAGTTTTACATGGATTTCCTTTTTTTAAAAACCACTATTGTTAGACTAAAGACAAACCTCTATTTACCATTACTTAATTCCAAGAATTCTAGATAACCATGTTCTTGCTATAATTTTTACTAGGAATTAGAAACATGACTTAAGTAAATATTCTCTCTTTAAGGATGTCATTCACCTAATTAAATACCGTAAAAGTACTGCTTGGACTCCCAATTAATTCACTGATCTGCATGGAGTCTAGAATCAATAGCTAGCTAATAGCTAATCAAATGAGTCACTAAAGACAAAAATATCCACATTTATATTTGCTAGTTGAACAGCAATCATAACAGATGACAATATAAATTTGTACAACTCAAAATGATGGCAGTGTGCCTAGAATCAAGCCCTATAGGGGATTTGAGTCACGTCATTTTTTGTTTGTTTTATTTTTTTCTCCTCCAAATGGGACCCATTTCAGCATAAGCACACTGGTTAACACCTGTCCTCATTAGAAATTTCCATGACAAACCTAAAAGGGATAGGCAACATGAATTACCAAAGTTATATTAGTACAGTTGTGCAGGGTAGAAAGTACTTTATACACAAAAGTTTAGCCCAAAGGTGGAAAAGCTATTTTATTGTAGTAAAAACAAAGGAGACTTCTGGATACATTTTTTAGAACCTCAAATTCATTGTGGAATCAGGCGTGCTGCCATCCAAACCCTCACTTTCTCATGAACCAAATTCCCTTCCCAGAAATGCACCACTTTTTTTAATTAACCGTTAAAAAAAAAAGGCATTTTAAGGATTATGAGCTGAAACTGACCCTGCCTAAATATGGAAAAACATTTTCACTTTCCAAACCATGAAACTTATTGATTCTGACTTTAAATAAGAAAGAAAAATAAAACTCTGTCAAAACAAAAAACGAATCTTGCAGCCAACTCTTGCTTTTTCAAGTTTCAAACATCAGAAGATCTTTGCCAAATATTTCCTAACCACTCTCACTGACTTGTTTGCTCCCCTTATCCCAAACTCCTGTAATATCATTAATGCTCCATGAACACGTATATTGAGTTTAATTGTCCTTTTGGTGCCTATCATGTTTTAGGCAAGAGATACTCCAATATAAGTAAGATTAGTCAATTAAAAACTGTTTACTAGAAGCTTACTAGGCTTTTCTAAGTACTAGGTACTAGTACTAAGTACTAGGATGTACTAAGTACTTTGCATGCAGTACTGCACATAGTCTTCACAAACTCCTGCACCTTTAGGTACTACCCAAATTTATGGATATGTCCATCAATACACTCAGTGAGTTAATTTACCATGTCTTTTAAATATCTGAACAAGCCTACAAAATGCATATTATCCCATCATACAGCTGATGAAACAGAAACCTAGAAAGGTAGGTAATTTGCTGTCACACACAATAATACATCTAGTACATAATGGATTCAGGACTGGTAAGAAATCTGTCTCCAAATTTCAAGCTCTTATCCACTGTCTCAAGAAACTCACATGGTACTGAGTGACACGTGAAGTAACTTTACAAGGTAGTAGGTATGGCAATGAACTTGTCCCAATTTGCCCAGGACTTTCCTGATTTTAACAATGAATGTCCATAGAGAAGAGACTTCTGGTTGCCAAGGGCGGGGGGGGGGGAGGGATGGACTGGGGATTTGGGGCTGGTAGATGCCAAGTATTACATTTAGAATGGATAAACAACAAGATCCTAAGGTACAGCACAGGGAACTATATTCAATATCCTGTGATAAACCATAATGGAAAGAATATTTTTTTAAAAAGGGTGTATATATGCATATAACTGAGTCACTCTGCTGTACAACAAAGATTGGCACGACATTGTAAATCAACTATACTGCAGTTTAAAAAAAAGAAAAAAAAAGACAAATACATTCTAAAAATAAAATAGATGAACTAGAAAAAACAAACAAACAATGAATGTCCAGCACACTGGGGACCTCTCAGTCTTGGGATAACTGGGAGAGCTGGTCACTTTCATGATAGGTATTATACAAGTGGCATGAAAAACAACCCAATAGGAGTATGTACAGAGAAGGGAACCATTCTCTACTCCTTAGTAGTATCAAAAGAGGCTTAACAGAGTGACATTTGAGTTGAGCCTTGTGCAAAATATAGTAAACATGGTGGAAGAAGACAGCAAGGGTAGACCAGACAGAGAGGCAATGTAAACAATGGCCAAGTGACTGAGTTCTGCCCAGTGGAATGTGGGCAGGAGCCACGATAACCGTTCCCAGGCTGAGCCTAAAACAAGCTTCTCTGAAACCTGGCAGGACACTTCTCTCCTCAAATGCCGTACACCTTGTCTGAACAAAGAGGACTGTGGGGATTCAGGAGAGGACAAAGCCACAGAAGGAGGAGGAACCTGATTCCTTGAATGACTCCATGGAAAGCCACTCCTGTGCTGTGAGCACTGCACATGGGCAAGAAGTATAAAGATTTTTCAAGTCACTGAAAATTTAGTTTATCTGTTACAACAGCTAGAATTAGCTTTTCACAAGGCCTTGTGGGACTCAGCTCTTTGGGAGTCTAAAAACATGAGTAAACCTCTCCATCTCTCTAACGCCATTACATCACAAGAAGGGGCTTGAAAACACACATACAAATGGCATGGATGTGAGGGATACTGGAAGGGAGACAAATTTAGGGGAAAAAAAGCAAAATAAAACAAATCTCTGAGGACAAGAGGTTCAGGGAAAGTTAGAAGGAAATGAACATGGGCTTTTGAGAGTTGATTGATAAGTTTACAGTACATCTGCCTCCCTACATGGTGGGAAGATGTGTGTCTTCTCATTAATTAATTGTGAAGATGCCACAAATACATACTGAACAAGAAGAAAAAAATGAGTTAATCATGTGGAAGTATGAAGTGTCCTAGCAAAAAGTCCACTCTCACTGTGACCACCTCACATTTCCACTGTGGCCACTGGAAACCAAAACTGTACTAGGTGTTTTTGTAAAAGACAAATGCATAGGAAAGATGAGATGAGGCAGATTCTCTAATGTAAGTGGGACAACAGGATGAGAACAGCGAGAGGGGTCACTTTGTTCAGAGGATACTAGGATAATAGCTAGCGGTCCCTTCAGTCATGCAGGAAATACTGAAACAGTTTTGCAAAGCTGAGCGAACAGGGGGAGGCTTCTTGGGAGCTGGGGATGTTGATGAACAGCAATGCCTTTGATCAAAGGGAAGGTGAGGAGAGAATGCTTTAGTTGTGAACTTACCAGAAAGGATATTTGCTTGGGCTAAGAGATGAACAGGAGTTTATCTTCACATACTGCAGCATAAAAGTGGTAGCCCAGGATTTCCAAAATGAAAGCTTAAAAAGAAGGTTAAAATTCAGGGAACAAACCCTGGCAATATGTTTACCAGAAATGAGAAAGCATTTAGTTGGCGCGGAGGGTGGTCTTCCTTTAACTATCCGCTCCTGGTAGGTATTCAAGATAAACCAATATCACATATAATTCTGCTCCAGTATATTTCAGATTAGATGCAATCTTTTATCTTCTTTAGGATTTTTTAATTCTCCTCCAACTTTTTTTATATAAATGAAAAGAAAAGGTGGTCCAATGGCTGCAATAAGAAAAACGTTGCAGCAAGAACAAAAAACTAGTATAGTGAAACTGCTAGGAAAAGCAATTCTAGAGCCGTACAACTTGGTTCAAATCCCAGCTCTGCCACTTGCTGGCTATGTCGGGCAAATGATTTAATTTCTCTAAGCCTAATTTACCTCATCTATACAATAGACACAATAATAATTCCTATCTAGGGGGGCAAAGTGCTTAGAAAAGTACCTCAAAAATAGTAAACACTATGTATGTATTAGCTGTTTCTATCATTTTGTCTTATATCTGTTCCAGTTTTTCTGCCAAGACAACCGGGGATTGGGGTGGGGGGGAGGGGAGAAAAGAGAAGTAACATTTATTGAACATGGAGGAAATATCACATACAATAATAGAATATCAGACAATGATGGCTATTCCCCCAAGCCTTTTTTCTCCTTCCTGAAAACACAGCTAAACTACATTTCCCAGACTCCCTTATAGTAAGATACACACATACATAACTGAGTTCTGGCCAATGGAATGAAAGCAAAAGTGATATGTATGACTTCCACGTCTGGGCAGTTAACATCCTGCAAGTCTTTCTCCATCCAATGGCTTGATGCATATGAACACAGGGAACCTGCTAAAGGAGGCAGGGACACAGAATGCATGAAAGCTGGATCTTCAAATCACACCTTGGAGGAGTGCTGCCAGGATCATGCATTACGGAACTTTACATGAATGAGAAATACATTTGTTGCATCTGAGGCAGTACACTTTGTTTCGATTCATTTGTTATAGCTTTTAACCTACCCAATCTAATACAGCCAAGCTCTACACCTGTACTCCTATGTATAATACCTACCACACTGCTTTGAAATAGATGTCATTCCAATTTTATAGCTAAGGAACCAGAGGCTCACAGAAGTTATGGAACTATCTTGTCCAATATCATGAATGTAATAAGTGGCAGGGCCACATTTAGGTCCAGGTTAATCTGCTCCAAGGTAAATGGGCTTTCTACCCTCCACACAGTAAATACTGTAACACAAAAAGTATCCTTCCTTCCCTCACTCATTTACTCCTTCGTTTCCTCACTTTCTGACCACTGGAACTTTAGTCTTTGAATGAAAACTTCATTTTTTTTTTCATCTGTATCTCCAATTTGGGAGATCTAGGAAGACCCCTAGATCACATTCATCTCTTATGCCTCATTTCATCCACCTATGAGTCCATGACAGGGAAACAAGTGTTCCTAACTCATCTGTTACAGGAGACACAGATTCCTAGCAGTTTTGCAACTGGCTACAGTATCAGAGATGATAAATGAGAGAGCCACAAATAAGGAGAGAAAGGTAAAAAACACCAATCCATCAGTGATCTCCAAAGCTGGGCGTACACCCTAGGGGCTGTGCAAAACAATCCACTGGGATACATACAGAAAAAGAATATTAGAACTTCTGCTCCATGATTTTTGCTTAATTTATCCTTTAGTTTCTTTCTGGGTATGTTTTATAAGTAGTATATCAATGTAACAGTACATGTGTGTAATTTATAAATAACTTTTAGTGCTCTACAGTCAAATTTTCTTCTGATAGTACATAATTTAAAAAATATGAAGACCAATAAGTCTAAGTTAATAAATCTGGTTTCCTTCACCAGACTTAAAACACTGTGTTATGGGAAATGAAAACAACAAAACTCGCCACATCTGTGTATACAGACATCTCCTAGCTTATACTGTGAAATGGATTAATTCAATTAAAATCATATAAAAGCATGTTTTCATAAAAAATTCTTTATATAAAAAGAAACACTGAAACTAATGTATATTATGTCTATGTCTTCAAATAAAACAAAGAAGAATCAAACACGTTAAAACCATGATCATACAAACTTGGGAAAAGAGTCAGAATTATAAAGGGGAGTTTTCTGTTGAGAAGTTTAATTGTCCAGGTTACCTTTATTTTTTTAAGACCTAACTTGAAGTAACAGATGTCCTGTGTATCTTTAAGAAAAAAAAAAAAATCTAGTTAAAAGATTTAGTGCCTAAAGGGAAAAATATTCAAAGACCTACTTCTGAATAAAAAGGAGAGAGCACTAGGTAAAATAAGTGGATGATTTAAAAACAAAAAAAGCCAACTTTATTTGAAAGGCTTGTTCTCTATCCACCCTTAATGACCTACCAATATGAAATGACTAGGGAAAGAGGCAGCAAACTGACTGGAGGAGACAAAGTCCCCCAGGTTAAAGGAAATGAAAAGAGTTTGTATAACGGCTGCAAATAAGGAAACTTGCCTCCATTGTAATTTCCAAGTGGCTCTGACCCGCACCCTTAAACAGCAGGTCGTGTCTCCTATAGTCTTAGCCCCTAATTTTAAAAGGTCAGTTTTTCATGCTAGCCAGCAAACTTGCAGGGTCCAGACTGAAAAATAATCATGGGGCTTACCATCATGATCCCTCCTCATCAATCCAGAGCAGTGGAAGTCAGTTTAAACAAACAAACAAAATCAATGGCAATTTATAAAGTGGCAAAAAACAACATTCCCATGGAACTTGTTTTCGATCCTTATCAATCTTATACTCTCACCACCCCTTGTGTTGATTCACACAAGTCTTGAGCGAAATCAATATGAAGATGGCAAGCATAAAGTTATGGGTGAAATGTGAGTTTTCTCATCAATGCTGGGAAAACTACCTCAACGTGCCTGCCTCCATGACACAACGTTCTTTTTCACCCACTTGGGCAGACACAGAGAAAACAAACTTGCTAATCAGCCCGACGGACAGTGCTACTGCGTGGACCTGCCTGCATGGAAATCTACAGTCTTCATTCTCTTGCCCCTCTCCCTAAAGGACATAAACCATAAACTTCAAAATACAAAAATAAACGCACATTCCAAATTACTATTGTAAGTGTCCAAACAAATCAGCTATGTGGAATTATTCCTTGAAATACCCAGTTCCCCTTCACAGTAAACTGCAGGAGCTTCCCCAGCAATTAAAAGACTGACAAATGTGTTCCCGCCCCTATGTTGATTCCGGTAGGAAAACTAGAAAAAGTTCCACGAGCCGAGCATTCCTCCCAGGAGCTCCTCCCTGCAAAGAACCCTCCAACACACCCCAAGATCCAACCCCACCTCCACGGAGACCACCCACCCAAGGTGATCTGTCACACTGATTGGCCCTACGACCACCTCCGCAAGCCTCTTCGCTCCAAATCTGTAGACCCCAGCCAACGACCCAACCTCCCAATCTTCGCGTTGCGCGAAGCCGCCTCCTTGCAGGAGCTCCGCTGTGCTGCAGAATGTCCCCATGCATCAGACGCCCTGAGTGGTTCTGAGAGATTCAGGAGCCCACGTCCTCCTACCCTCACCTCCACACCTTTCATAAACAAAAAATATATAAATACGCGAAGCACAATGAGAAGAAATGCACGCAGGTTTTGAGCCCTCCTTTCCAGAAGGAGAGCGAGCCCGTTGGTGTCTGCGGGGTGCCCGGCGCACATCTCGCTGGTGTCTGGGTCCGGAGGGAAGACGAGGTTGTTGCCTTGGCCTTTCAAAAGAAACTGCAAATCCCCCCGAAGTTGCTGAAAAATTAACGCTACTCCCCACAAGCCCCGTCGGCAGCGCGTGGGTACACCAGGTACGTGCCACAAGAGCGGGGACCTGGTGGAGGTGGTTCGCCGCTGCACCCCCAGCGCTTAGCACTGGGCCTGGCACACAGTGGGCGTCCCCGAAAATCAGTGTCTGTTCTAACACGGCTTCTTCCACCACGGCTACGGGATCCTGATCTTTTAGTCCCTTCAAACCTCAGCCCAAGTTCGCCTTCCTCTACCGTGGGCTGCAGCTGGGCCCTCGGAGCCCGGGGTAACAACATCAGAGGGAAACTCTCTCGCCAAGAACCGTGCGCCGGGGCCGAAGGCGCACGGAGACGGGGCTACAACCTGAACCAGCCGGAGGAGCTGATTTTAAGGGTTCCCGAAGCATTACGGGCTCTGGGCTCCTTGTTTTGTGGCTGCCTCGCAGCGCAACAAACTTATTTTCTGACTAAAAAGAAGAAGGGTTGCCGTGGGGTGACGGCGGCGTCCTCGGTGCCCTGCCTCCTCCGGGTTCAGGGCGCACGGCGCCGGCTGCCCCGACCCCGCAGGGTAACCGGGCTCACGGCGGTTCGGCCCACAGCCCCTCTCCAGCCCTGCAGGAGGGGGAGCCCCGAAGAGACCTTCTCCACCTGGCAGCCTCCGAGAACCATGCTCTTTCCCCGAATCCGAGAGCCGGGGTGCCCGGGGCAGCGCGCACCCGGGCTGGAGCGGACCCCGGCAGCTCGCGCCTCACTTACCTGAGCACCTGAGCGCGGAGCCCGCTACCGCTTCGGGTGCGGCGCTGGCACAGTCCGACGGTCCCAGTGTAGTGGCGAAAGCTTCCTACTTGCGACCAATCCTGGTGTTGAAGCCGGTGCTCTGTCTGGTGCCGCGCTCCCCTCCCTCCTCACGCTCGCGGCTGCTCAAAAAACCCGGCGCGGCGGAATTCAGGCTGCCGGCGCCTCAGCGTCGAGGAGGGTGAGACGCGTGAGGGAGACGAGAGGCGCGGGGAGGGCGGGCGCCGACGCGCAGCCGCGCTGAGCATGCTCAGTGCGCGATCGGAGGAGGCGCGCGCCCGGGGCGCTGCACCTGCCCAGCCCTGTCGGCGGGAGAAGAGCCCTGGTCCCCGCGAGAAGATCTGTGAAAGGGCACCTCGCCTGAATCCCAGGCGCCCGAAGACCATCAAGCCGGTTACGGAGCAGGCGTGTAGAGGACGCGCAGCTTAGCGATGGGGAACAAACCGAAGCGATGCCGCCTTCCTTTGCAACCCGAGTATGGGGCGGGGCGCGGCGCAAGGAGGCGCGACCTGCTCCGGTACCCAAACCTCTGGCCTCCGGGAGACGCGGGGCCTCGTTAAGGCGCCCTGGCCAGGGAAGCACTTCTGCTTTGGGGCTGAGAGTTGCCGAGTTCAGGAGGACTGGCGGGGAGCGGCGGGGGGGTTGGGGGGGGTGGACCCTAAACTTGAGAAGCCGGAAGAGGGGACTTTTGAAAGATTTTACCTCCCTGTCCGTAGGGGGAGGACATTGGCCAGACAGGCAGCGTTACCGGCCTGGAGTCTCACCCATACGAGGGGGCTTTCGAGCCGGAACGTGTGTGTGGGGGGGGGGGGGGGGGGAGGAAACGTTTGCCATGAAATAGGTCCGAGGATCCATTTGCGGTGTGTGCGGGCACACTGAAAGCTTTGTTATTCAGAAACATGTGCTTTGGACAGTGACGTTACCATGGTCATTCTATAGTATGCATCCACTGTTTTCTCGCAGAAATGGCTCTTTTCACCCCAACTCCAACCTCAGGGTAACCGTAGAGATGGGCAGCAATGCCCAGCCCCTCAACAACGCTGTGAAAAGTGAGTCTGACAGGCAGAGGAAAGCCAGCCGACTCGAACTCATCTGGAATGCATGTCCAGAAATCCCAAGAGAGGCCGGGTTCCTCTCCCAGGGAAAAAGCCCCAGCGTTTGCTGAACCCTGGTCTTCCTGAGCGTCGCTCAGCAATTCAGAGCTACATAAACAACTTCTGACCATTTACACGATCATGTAAACCTACCCTGACATCTCCATTATGGGGAAAAGTCGTTAACTGGAAAACTATTTTTAAACTACTGTAGTAAGCAAACACCCAACTCCTACGAATATATGCAGCTGCCTTGTTAGTTCACACAGTGTTTTTTCGGTTTTTTTTTTTTTTAATTCCTGTTCAGGAAGTGGGCAAATTCAAACATGGTAGTGGGCATTGCCGTGGTCAAAATTTTCACCACTTGAAATTCCATGGCTTTCCTTGTTGCTCCAGTTAATGCTAAGGAAAGGAGTTTTTGTTGTTGTTTTTCCCAGATTTCTGGATTGCTTAAACTTGGAAAGAAATTTTAAGCTTTTTCCCTCCTCCTTGTGTGGTGTGTTTCTCTAGTAGAGGCACTTTCGCAAAATGGGAATGTTGATAATGAAAATATATTACATGGCAAATAACTAGTTAAAATGAATTGTTTCTCCTCTCTTTGAAGGCTTTTGTGTTCCTGACAGAAACATTACTTGTAATTTTTTTAGATTGATTATTTTTCTACACCTAGTCAATTAAAAAAAAATATATATATATATATATATATATGTTTTTCAGTAAAAATATATGACAAAAAATGCCTGGCCAGAAATTCTCCAGGAAATATTCATACATATACATGCATACTCTTAACATGTTTAGGGAAAAGTGGTATTTTAGACTCAAAACAAAATTTCAAAGAAAAAAGAATAAAGCAAGCTGTCATGTTCTCCCAAGGAGACTACAAACTGAGGCAATTTTTAAAGTTCTGTGAAGATTTTGGACAAAATCCCTTAACAGTGTTTCTGAATTTCACATTTAGATATTTTGTTTTCATTCTTTCCTTTAACCCTTCTTCCCTGTCTATTACATGCTAGGCATTGTATTCTAGCAGGGGCTGGGAAACAAAATGACCAAAACTTAGAATCTGCCCATAGTTCATCATGTAGTTGGGAAAACAGACATTATGTATCAGGAGAGATAGATTTGGGTCGTGTTGAGGGAATGTCAGTAAGTGTTATGATGAGAGACATTTGTTTTTTCTTTTCACCAACAGGGTCACACGGATCAAATGCTAAGCTTAATCAGCACCTCCCCAACCTTTTTTCCCAGAAGAACAGCCACAAGTTTAAAATGCAACAAATAATCCAGTCCCTCTTTTCCATCCGACAGAAAAGACATGAAGCTTACTGCCTGCCATCTCTGCCAAGAAAGGAAGCTTCTCACTAAAGCTCCCAGGATTGGGGAGTGTTCCTGGGAGAACCAGCCCCTGCCAGGAGACAAGAATGGTTTATTTTGATGACAACATCCTCACACGTGTGTCCCCGCATATCCGGGACTGGCTGGGTGTCAGTTTCTTGCTCAGGGAAGTTGTCATTGGGATTCTCTGGGGGGAAATGTTCCAAACGAATCAATTGACACTGCCAGCAGCAAGTTTAATACCACTGCACTGAGTCCCTACTCTGTATCAGTGCATGAATGAATTACTGGTGCTCATGTATTTTGCAAATAATCATCATTATAAGGCAGTGGAAAATTTCTCCTGCCCATTGGCCTAGGTAGCATCTAAGCAGAGACCCTCAATAACCCCCTATTCACCCCCCAAGGTAATTATTTACACACGTATGTGAAGTTTTGCTTCTAGGTCTTCTAATACAGGAGTATCTATGTGGACACAAGGTCACCTCTTACACTCATTAAACCAATCTGAACAGAGTCTGATAACTCTTAAGGGAAATCAACGCTGAAAATGCTTTTGACTTTTTGGAGACATGTGTGGAATACAACATCAGGTTAGACTCAGCATGCAACAGTTCTGAAAACTCCAGAAGGGCATTTATCTGCTCCTGTTGCTTCTTCCACGCACATCATGAGGATTTGGTGGAAGTGGCTTTAATATAAGAGGCAGAAAGAGGAAGAGCATCACAGGAAAAGAAATATGTCTCTTCCAGACACATCTGATTTGATTTGACTTTCTTATACCTTGCATCCAGTGCCATTTAAACAAACTCACAAACACCACCCTCTTGGTTCCAAATGACTTGAATAAGGTCATCCAACGGCAAGAATGCTTCAATCAGATAACACATACCTTAGTTTTATAATTAGTTGTTGCTTATTTTTAGTGTATTAGGTATCTGGAGAAATCTTCAGGTGTGAAGCAACACTTGTATCCTATTCCCGTTTTTAAAACTAGTTCAGATTCACTTTAATCAAGTGGATAAAGCAGTACTTTTTAAAGAACTGTGTCATGAAGAGTTTTGTGTTCAGTGCTGAAATAGAGTAAAATAAAACAGAGCTCAGGTAAGGACTTTCAGACTAGCCTCCCTAAGGGTCCTCCTGTGCAATTGTTTTCGGTGACTGATGGATGCTTGAGCTTCAGCCTAAGGACATCAGAACAATAATGGCCACATAGTGAGATAATGATAATTAGCAGACAAAAGCACAGTTAATTGCCATGAAGGGTGTGACACAGACTGACAGAGTCAGAGTAAACTAGAAGCCTGACACCCCAGCCAAGACTCTTTTATAAACATGGCAGTGAGACTCCCACTGAATTTAAGCATAATGAACTGGAATTAGGAATCAATCAGCTGTGCTCCCCTCCACACTTTTCCAGATTTTATTAGATCCTTTATGCAAAATGCAAAAATAAAAGTTTCAGAGGACTTTGCTTTGAAAAAGTATTTACAGGTGGTTTTCATTGTTTGCAGTAGTTATGCTCTATAAAGTCTCTGGGAACCCTGGATTAGTGAATACTAAAACCATTGCTCCTAGGAGAAATAAAGAGTTAGGTTCCTGTGAGCCTCCGGTGACAAAATTTTCATTAACCAATCAATAGAAAAAAACCTTGTTTTATGTGCATTTCTGCTTAAAGGCATCGCATTTAATACATATTGTTGATTCATTAACATTGTACTCACAGTCAGCGTCACTATAACTCATTCCTGAACAAAGCCTGTCTGACACATGTATTTTGTCTGAAGGCACAGCACAGACTTCTTGCCCTTTGGAACACAAGATAGCACTTCGGCACTACGCTTCGGGCCGTTTTGAATGGCAAGATCTCCAATAAAAAATCACAAAAATGTGCCAAATAGACTGCAAAATGGAGACTTCTTTACAGTTAATAAATAAAACAGGAAAGCAGAGCATCACCTTCTTAGACTTCAACTAGGAGAGTGGGCAACTTAAATTTCTCACCACTCTGTGTGTGTCCACAAATGACCACAAAGGTGCCACAGGTGCTGACTTCGGGGTTACAAATAAATTTCAGTAAGTAGACAAATTTGCAAATATGGAATCTGTGAATAATGAAGATGACTATACCAAATATCCCCTTTAAATGGCTAGCCACATTAGTCCATATGGTATGTGATTCAAGTTATAGATATTCAGTTTACATGCAGTCATTTTGGAAATACATTATTGAAAGGGAAAAAATTATATTTTGTACTATCAAAGACTGTCTTCTGCCAGTTTCCTCAAACAAATTATATGTTACAATCACATAGGAATTTTCTGTTTATTACAGACCACGGTCATTTTGTGTTTATTTCCAAAGTGGATTTTGGAGTTTTTGTTGCCGTTGTTCAACATGACAATTCATGCAGTTGTTCACAAAGAAGGATGACTTCAAGAGCTAGGTAAAGTTAAGAGTAAAGAGAGAGGAAGGTTAGTGAAGTGAAAGGTGTATCTCTTTAGGAGCTAAGAAAACTGGAGTTCTGGTCTTGGCCCAAGAACGTCATAATCTTAGATGAGACATAAGACAGACAATTATCTCTGCAGAAGGCTAGATGCAGAGGAAACCAATCCATGGGCTGAAATGAATGTCAGATTCTAACAATGGATTTTTTGTTCTATGAAAGGGATTTGGGAAATAAATAGTTTGTATATGAATCCTTTAATAATATTGTTAAAAGTTGAGATTTGAGGTCTCAGCCCATGCTAGGAAATTTTATAAGATGGTCCCCAATGATCCATGCTCTCTAGTATTCACGCCTTTCCTTAATTCCTTTCCTTTTAACTGTTGGCTAGACTTACTGATTCACTATTAGTGATTCACTGAAATGATGGATGTCACTTTCAAGATAAGGTTACACAAAGACTGTGGCTTCTATCTTGGGTACTCTCCCTCCCTCTCTCTCAGATTGCCAGATATGATGGGACTCAGTTGGTCTACGGAAAGGCCCCCATGGCAGATAACTAAGGCATGACAGCGTTCATTAGAAGTAGATCCATTGAAGCTTACCAACAGCTATGTGAGTGAGCTTGGAAGCAGATTCTTCAGTCCCAGGAAAATCGTGAAATGACTAAATCACTGGCCAACAGCTTGACTTTGATTTCATGGGAGACCTTCAGTCAGAAGCACCCTCACTAAGAGGTACCTAGATTCAAGATCAGTAACATTGACTAATTAATGTTTGTGCATTTAAGCCCCTATGTTTTGATATAATTTGTTGATAATTAGCTAATACACTCCCCAAGATATTCTGATTTGATAAGTTTGGGATGGAGCTTGGATGTGTGCCTTTTACGAACAAGCCAAGTGATTCTGATGCATGTGGTTCATGGACTACACTTTTGTAAACCCTGGTATTTGGTGATGAAAGAGTTACAAAAAATTTAGAGTTCATCAAATCATACATCTTTCATATTTCTAAACAATATTATACTCACAGAAGAATAATTATAGATTTTCTTAAATATTTTCATGTTGTAAATATTGTTTTAATATCATTTTCTTCACTTACAATGTGCCCTGAAATTTTTTCCTATCGTTGAATACTTTTCAATGCCCTAATTTTTAAAAGCTGCTTAATACTCCATTTTAGAATAAACTACAAATTAATCAATTCTCCATCAATTGTTGAACATTTAAATTGCATATGTTCTCCCATGGTAAACTTTTTGATAAAGATATTGAAGTTAACTTTTACACACACCCTTAATTATTTCTTTAGAATAAAGTATTGTGATTTTGCTCATTCTTAATTATTAGATTCTTTTGGATAGATAACCATTACCTCCAAGAATTAAAGGTAGGTGAGAGCTCTAGGTCTTATTCTCAACACCTTCAAAACAAAGTAATAAATTATAATAAAAGAAGATTCAAGGCTAAATTCTGTGTATGTAAGAACATAGCAAGGAGACATAAAAAAGCATCATTCAAACTGTAAGCTCAACAAAGCACCAGCTCTCTATCCTACAGGCTCTGTAATAGCCCTTTGAAAGAAAGATTCACTAGTGTCAGTTGCAGCAATATTGCAAGGGCAGGGCTCATTTAACATTTTAATTGGAGTTAGGCAACAAAATCCTCTGGAAGGTGATCAACACAGAAATGATTACAATCATAAGCATGGGACACAATTCCTAAGAATATAGGCTATTGCTCTCACAAGAATATAGATTCTTATGTTCTGCAAGAGCAAAACTCACTGCAGTATTTCTAGTAAAACTCCTATCTTGAGCACCACTCATTTCACCAGCGAATAATCATTGCTATCTTCAATTATGTCAATTAGCAAAGCCTTTATCATTGATCTTAAATAAAGTTAATTGGATCTCATGTGGGTTTCTGATAAGAGGCTTTCAGATGCTAACTACGTCTGGAATATGCTCTCCTGATTAGAGAAATACAAATGTTAACAAACCACAGCAAGAGGGTAGGGAAAACTAACACACACACACACACACACACACACACACAGCCATCAACCATACATCACACCACTGTGCTAACATTTTTAAATAAACTGAATGCAACATAGAAAAGTTGTGCACATTTTTAATATGATGTTGATCCCTTTTGCCAAAATTTATGTCAACTTACTCTCTCATCAGTAGTATATTTTCCCAGTTTATTCCATACTTGCTGAGTAATATAATTTTACCTATATCTTTTCTAATTTGTGGACATAAAGTATTTCTCTTTTTTCTTTTCCTTGTTACTAGTGAGGTTCCATATTTACATATGTTTGTTATATGCATCTTATGAAATGCCAGTTTGTGTTCTTTGTTCATTTACTTATTTGAGTGTTTATCTTTATCCTAGAGATTTGCCAAAGTTTTCATAATATTGAAGATAATAAAACTTTATCTTTGCAAATATTTTTCTGTTTGCTTTTTAAATTTAGACACATACACACATTTTACCTTCTTCTATAATTAGATTTAGTGCTTTTTCCTTACATTCTTTTTTCTAGCTTTATTGACATAAAGTTGACATATAACATTGTGTGAGTTTAAAGTATACAATGTGATGATTTGACGTACAAATTGTGAAATGTTTACCGCAGTAAGGCTAACTAACAAATCCTTTATCTTACAAAATTACTTTTTTTGGTTATTGTTGTTACGGTAAGAACATTTAAGATTTACCCCTTTAGCAACTTTCAAATAGACAACATAGTATTATTAACTGGAGTCACTATGCTTGAATATTAGATGTCCAGACTTATTCCTCTTACATTTTACATTATTATTTACATTCCCCTCAACAGTGACAAGGAGTCCCCTTTCTCCACATCCTCACCAGCAGTTTATATCTCTTGTTTTTGGGGTAATAGCCATTCTAGGAGGTGTGAGGTGATATCTCATTATGGTTTTGATTAGTGTTTCCCTAATGATTCGTGATGCTGAGCACCTTCTCATGTACCTGTTGGTCATTTGTATGTCTTCTTTGGAAAAATGTCGATTCTGTTCCTTTGCCCACTATTATTATATATTATTATGTATATTTTTGGAATTTCTCCATTCAGATCTGGTAGTATTTGCCTAACATATTTAGGGGCTCTGATGTTGGGTTCATATGTATTTATACTTGTATCTCCCTGATGAATGGACCCCTTTATCATTATATAATGACCAACTTTTTCTCTTGTTAATTTTTGACCTAAAGTCTATGTTGTTTGATATAAGTATAGCTACCCCTATTCTCTTTTGGTTTCTGTTTTCATGGAATATCTTTTCCCATCCCTTCACTTAGAGCCTACGTATGTCCTTAATCTGAAATGGATCTTTTGTAGGAGGCATGTAGGAGGTCTTGTTTTTTATCCATTCAGCCACCGATACCTTTTGGTTGGAGAATTTAATTTATTTACATTTAAAGTAATTATTAATAGGTAAGAACTTACTAACACTATCTTGTTAATTGTTTTCTAGCTGACTCTGTAGTTCCTTTGTTTCTCTCTTGCGATCTTCCTTTGTGATTTGATGATATTCCATAACAACATGCTTTGAGTCACTTCTCTTTACCTCATTCATAGATACTGTAGGGTTTGCTTTGTGCTAACACTGAGGCTTATATAAAATATCTTATAACAGTATTTCTAAAGCTGATAACAACTTAACTTTGATCCATACCAAAAATCTTCTCTTTTACGCCCCACACCACATTTCATGTTTTTGATATCATAAGTTACATCATTTTTACATTGTGTATCCATTAAGAAATTTTTATAGCTATGTTAATACTTCTGTCCTTTAGCCTTTATACTAGAGTTAAGGAATTAATACACCAACAAATACAGAATTGGAGTGTCCTGAATTTGGCTATATGATTATCTTTACCACTGTGTTTTATATTTTCATATGTTTTTATGTTACTAATTAGCATTCTTTCATTTTGGCTTGAGGAACTCCTTTCCAAGGCATTTCTTGAAAGGCAGGTCTAGTGGTGATGAACTCCCTCAGCTTTTGTTTTTCTGGAAAGTCTTTATTTCTCCATTTCTGAAGGACAATTTTACTGGGTAAAGTATTTTTCGTTGGCAGTTTTTTCTTTCTTTCTTTGAAAATATCATTCCACTCTCACTTGGCCCATAAGGTTTCTGCTGAGAATTCTGCCGATACCATTTTAGAGATGCCTTATAAGTTACTCTTTCTCTGATTTTTGACAGTTTTGTTATAATGTGTCTTGAAGAAGATAACTAAGTTGAATATTTTTCGAGACCTAAGACCTTCATGAGACTGAATGTCTAAATCTTTCCTCAGATTTGTGGAAAATTCACAGCTCTTATTTCTTTTCTAAAACAAAAAAATATATATTCAGTTTATTTAAATTTTGAAAAATTTCAACCATTTGTCTCACCCCCTAACTGCCCACTCCAACCTCTTGCAATCACCAACTTATTCTCTATATCTATAAGCCTGTTTTTCGTTTTTTAGATTCCACATATACGTGAAATCATACAGTGCTTGAATTTCTGTCTGACTTATTTCACTTATCATGATGCCCTTCAGGTCCATACCTGTTGATGCAAATGGCAAGATTTCATTCTTTTTTATAGCTGAATAATATTCTATTGTGTATATATACCACATCTTTTTTATCCATTCATCCAGCAATGGACCCTTAGGTGGGCCAGGGCCAGCAGCTGGGGCTGGGGACAACTGTGTGAGCACTAGTAGCTGCAGGGGCCCTGGCTGTCAGTGTGCACTCATGTGGTTATAGGGTCTTGCCATAAGCATGTGCATAGCAGGGGAGGCTGGTGACAGGAGTATGTACAGCTGCAGGGGTTAGCCTGGAATATACACACAGGGTTGGGGGTCAGCTGTGGGAGGTGGTGTCTAGGCTGGTGTTTGCATGTGCATCAGCAGAGGTTGGGGCTTAGTGCAGATGTGGGCTTCAACAGGAGGTGGAGGAGGGAGCAGAGAGAGACTCAGATAGCTGGTGTCTGTGAATGTGAAAACTTCAGTGGCAAAACCTGCAAGGAGACGTGGCACCTGTGCTGGCCATTGGTTTCTTCAGTGGTCAAAGCTTCTAGGGTCCTCTGAGGAGCAGGAAAACATGGTCACTACAGTTGTGTGGCTGGTATCGGTAAGCCCTGCCCTTCTTCCTTGTTCCCGACTATCTTTAGACATCTCAGCTTTGCAGGGCTCTGGTTACGATGAAACCAAAGCAAGTCCTTCCTGCAGTGCTCTGAAAGGCTGGGGAAACTGCTCAATCCACTCTCCCATTCCTGGCTAAGGGAATTCTTTTTTCCTCTTAATTTCTTCTTTTTTCTTAATTGAAGTATAGTTGATTTACAGTGTTGTGCTATTTTCAGGTATACAGCAAAGTGATTCAAATATATATATATATATATATATATATATATATATATATATATATATATATATAAGAATATATATAATATATAATAACAGTGAGGAAAAGAACAGAATAGACATTTTTCCAAAGAAGACATACAAAAGAATCAAGATTTCTTCTAAATCTAGAGGATCACTCAGAGAGAATCATGCCACTGTCCCCACAACCAGTTTCAAAGCCATGGCTCATAGATTTTGCACAGGGGGAAAAGCAAACCATACGCTCTTTGGGTAAAAATAAATAAATAAATACAAGACAAAAAACAAGCAAACATATTGAGTTTACTTGAAAGAGTTTGAGGAAGTTCAATTCTAAGGGTGCTCTCAAAAACAACGAAGGTTTTGGTAGAAAGCAATTAAAAGGAGGCTGATAGTTTCATAAGAGGTATTAGGTAAATCATAGGCCAGTAAGTTTACCAGAGAAAGACAGCTTAGAAGAGCCTTCCTTGGGTCAAAACAAACCTAAAACATTTACCTCGAGAAATATGCCCATAAAGCAACTTAAATTTAAGTGGGTCAGTCTCAGTCTAGGGAGCAATAATGCCCCTGTGTTCTGTTAAACACAGACTGGTAATTAATAGAGCTTAACAGCTGGATGTGATCAAGGAAAAAGAGAGTCTGAAGACAGCCTTCCTAGAACAACTGTCTTCCCAGGGTGACTGTGTGCATGCCCAGTCTGTGCTCTCTGAAGAACATAGCAGTCTTCACACTGTGAGAGAAGTGGACTTCACTGTAATAGTCCATTGAGTGACTAAACAAATAAACAATAAAACAATAATTACAAACAGCTGAGGCAAAAGTACACCCTCCAGAGTTTTTACAATATATTATTTAAAATATCCAGTTTTCAACAGAAAATTACAAGACACACAAAGATTCAGGAAAGTGTGACCCACACAACAGGAGGGGGAAAAAAAGCAGGCAACAGAAACTTCCCTTGAGAGGGACAAGATGTGAGACTTAACAGAAGAAGACTTCAAAGTAGCCATTGTAAACATGCTCAAAGAATGAAAGGGAAGCATGATTGAAGAAATAAAGGAAGGCATGAAGACAATTTTGCATCAAGTAGAAAATGTCAGGAAAGAGATGGAAATTATTTAAAAAGACCCAAATGGAATTTCTGTAGTTGAAAAGTACAATACTTGAAATGAAATCTGTATATGACTGTCCAGATTAATATTATTTAGCATAGCCAAAAAGTGGAAACAACCCGAATATCCAACAAATAATGAATAAGTAAACAAAATGTTATGCATCATGTATTTGAATATTATTTAGCCATGAAAAGGAATGAAGCAATGTTACATGGTACAACATGAAAGAACCTTGAAAACATGTTAAATTAAAGAAACTAGTCACAAAAGACCACATACTATAAGATTCCATTCATATGAAATGTTCAGAACAGGGAAATCTATAGAGACAGAAAGTAAATTAGTGGTTGCTTAGGGCTGGGGATTGGCAGGGTTGGGGGGATGGAATAGTAGTTAAAGAGTACAGGATTTCCTTTGGGGATGATGAATATGTTCTGAAATTGATTTTGGTGATGTTTGCGCGACTATATGAATATACTAAATACACCAAGTGTTTGGTATGAGAATTATATCTCAATAAAACTGTTACCAGAAAAACCCCTGTATTCTCTTCTCATGGGAACACAAAAACCCACCTATATTTTCTGCTACCATATGTATGCTTTTGTTTAAAAAAAGTCTTTAATTCATCTGACATTAAGTCTAGTTTATAGGTGATTTTTAAACTACTGTTTTTGTTTACTGAATGATAAGCCAGTTATCCCAATGTCAATGCACATAGCAGTTCAGCCATAATGTTATCCATTCTACTTTTGCCAAAGAAATAGCTTGCCCTTTGAATTATGTGGAAAAAAAGATAATTAAAAAGAACACAGTTAAGATGCTAAAGGAAATAACTTCAAGATACAGCACTTGGTTGGAAATATTTTACTCAAAGATCCTGCTTTGAGGAAGAATAAGTATGAAATTAAAAGGTGACTAACCCTTGGTAAAGGTGAATCTTCTCAAGTTGAGAGTGTAATTACTCTCATGAGAGTACCATGAGAGCAAACTGATGAACCAGCAGCAGGGGCAGTGGAGGGAGTGGGATGTCAAGTGAGAAGGTATTTGCTGCTGAAATAAAAATAACACCAAGTCATGCATATTTTATTTTTCTAACAAATCTGCTTTTCAACAAATCTGAAATGTTAATTTATTTTTAATAAAATATGACATGTATTTAATTAAATATATATTACTTTATTCATTATATTCTTGGAGACATACACCAGTATTATTCTTACTAATTATTATATATAATATATTTGAATATTTGTTAGGACAGGTAATCATTTTGATTCTTCTTTCCTGGTAGGTTTGGCTATTTTTCTTTTTTTAGCTGACTCTTCAGAATATCTATTTGAATTATTTTGTCAAATGAAAAATTGTTAGTGATATTTTAATTTGGATAACATAAAGTATGGAAAAATAATGACACCTACACACATTTATTAAGTGCTTTTGATGTGTTAGAAAATAAGCATAATCCTTACATGCCCTATATCAGTTGATCCTTATAAGACGTTTATGAGATAGTGTGGTTTTTTAAACTTCTAAAATTGTGAAATATATACACACAGAAAAGTGCATAAACATAAATGTAGAGATCCATATACTGTTACAAAGTGGACATCTGTTTAACCAGTAAACATATTAGGAAGCAGAACACTGCCAGCACCCCTAAAACTCCTGATACCCCCTTCCAATGACCATTCCTTCCTCCTCCTTAAAGATAGCCATTCTCCTGACAGCTAACGAGCATTATGTATTGTTATATTTAAGGTATATATCTTGCAATTAGTATGCAGCTGAGTTTTATTCTTAATTCCAGTTTGATAATCCTTATCTTTTAAGTGGAATGATTTTTCCATTTAATTTAAATGTAATTACTGACATATTTATGTTAAAATCCATATTATTATTTTCCCTGCCTGTTGTATGCTCTTTTCTTGCCCCCTCTTGCCTTCTTTTGGAGTAATTGTTTTATCAATCAATTTCCCCCTCTATTAGTTTGATATTTACTCACTCTTTTATTAGTGTTCTTTTGGAAGTATATGAACCGCTTAGGGCACACTGCAGTGGTCCACTAGTTCCCACCTGGTGTCCACAGCTGGTCTGGGAGGAGCAGGGGTGGAAGGGGCCTCCTTGGTCTGAAGAAGAGGTCTGAGGTCCTACTTTAGGAATGAAAGGAAAGCCCTAGAGGAGCCATGATCCAGGGACCATCATACTTCTCCATGGTTGTGACCTGTCACCCCTGCACCAACCTGCATCTGTTTCCCCAGAGTGATTAGCGGTAAAAACCTTTAGTGGAAAACAAAACAAAACAAAACAATTTGGGCTGGGTTTATCTAGGTTGTTCTTCCCGCTGGAGTGGCTTATGCAGCTGCAGTCACCTGATTGCTGAACTGGGAATAGATAGTCATGTGTCTAATTGTTGGTGTTGGCTATTTGTTGAGCCGCTCTCTTCATATGGTCTCTCACCCTCATGAAGGCTAACCCCAGCTTCTTCACTTGCAGTCTACAGGCAGCAAGGGAGTGGCAGGCAAAGTCCCAAAGCCTCTTGAGGTCTGTGCTCAGAAATTCAACATCAAAACTTCTTCCCTATTCTTACTAGTCAAAACAAATGGACTTACTAGTGTAAATTCAAGGAAGTTAAACAATACACTACACTTCATGATAGAAGGAATCACAGGCAACAGGGTCATGTTACAAAAATGGCTTTCTTTAGGGATGGGGAGAATTTCTGACTTTTTTTTCTTTCTATCATTGGAAGAGCTTCTTGAATCTGTGACAATGTCTTTTTAAAACATTAAGTTTTATAAAACTCTCAGGCACCATATCTTCAAATATCGCTTCTGTCTGATTCCTTCTACAGTTTCCTTTTGAACTCCAGTTACCCATATGTTAGACCCTCTTACTCCATTTCTTATACATACTACCCTCCACTCTATATTTTTCTTTTTCCTTTTTTTTTTTTTTTTTTGTATTCATGGCTCTTTATATACAGTCTGGATATTTTCTTCTGACTTATATTTTAGTTTACTATTTTCCTCTCCAAATACGTCTAACCTTCTTTCATACTCATACAAGGAGTTTTATAGCTCCAAGGATTGTGTTTTCAACTCTATTTGCACTCTAACAAAGTTCTCAATCTTGTCTTTCTCTAATGTAATATCCTTAGTTATTTTAAAGTCTGGTTAAAACAACTCCCTTATCCAGAATTCTTACGAATCAATTTCTATTTCTATGGTTGGCTTTCTTGCTTTTCATTCACATGGTCTTTATTCCTCATGTGCCTGGTTATTTTTGATTCAGTATGAGACATTTTATATGAAAAGTTACAAAAATAATTTGAGCCCTAGGGTGATATGGTCTTTTCCAGAGAGTGTTTATGCTTGATTCTGGCAGGAGGCTAGAGTCAATGGCAATATCATTTTAACTTAATCTTATTACAGGAATTTAAGGTCATCAATATTCATAGAGGGTCAGTCTACGTGATCCTTAAGTACAGCACGAAAGATTTACCAAGGTACCTTTTTTTTTTTGGAGACGAGACTCCCTTTATTCCCTTAGGCTGTTAAATATGTTGGTCATTTCCCCTGTCTTTTTAGCCTCTGCTCACATCAGGAATGGCCTTTGAGGATCAGTAACCCCGAAGTCCATGCTTATCTCAATGGTTTCCCTCCTTCTTGAAGATCTTCACTGTCTTGTTAGCTCTCTGATTCCTGCAAGCAGACATTTTTAAAGACTTTATTCAATGTGTTATCAGTGGGAAAGGTGGTCTGAATTGCCTTGTCTGCCCTTACCAAAAGCAGATGTCCCAGTAGTTTCTAATTATCCTTTTACTAATTAGGAACTTAACAATGTTCACACATCTAATAAATGAAAGATTGAGAGAAAGTGACATGTTTACAGTACTAGGCTTTCCAATTCTGTAATGCTCAATTACTTTGCAATTATAGATATTTATTAAAAAGAAAAGAAAAAAGTAACATCTGCCAATAACTTTATTCCTTTTTTTTAAGAAATTTATTTGTTTATTTATTTTATTTTTGGCTGCATTGGGTCTTTGTTGCTGCGCGCAGGCTTTCTCTAGTTGCAGCGAGCGGGGGCTACTCTTTTTTGTGCTGCGTGGGCTTCTCATTGCAGTGGCTTCTCTTGTCGTGGAGCACGGGCTCTAGGCACGCAGGCTTCAGTAGTTGTGGTTCACGGGCTCTAGAGCTCAGGCTCAGTAGTTGTGGTGCACAGGCTTAGATGCTCCGCGGCATGTGGGATCTTCCCAGACAGGGCTCGAACCCATGTCCCCAGCACTGACAGGCAGATTCTTAACCACTGCGCCACCAGGGAAGCCCAAGAACTTTATTCTTATAATTCAGTTCAATTAATATTTATTAAACACTTATTATGTGCTAAGCACCCAATAAAGCAATGGGAAGAAATGATATACACAAACAGCACAAATAGAACCCTCTCTCAGTTCTTAGTCTGTGGTTGGAAAAAGTTACTATAGTTCATAAACAGTTAATAATTACTTCGATTCAGTATATAACATGTTAGAGTAATTATTTTGGATTAAGTGATATTTCTATAAATATATATTTATATATCCAAGCATATCTATTTTTCTACCTGTATAATGTAAAATATCTGCTTCTTGAGCCTCTAATTCAGTGTCTTTCCAAGTGTGGTTAAGGATCTTGGTATCAGAATCACTAGGGGGTGCTTGTTAAAATCACACTCCTGGATCCATCCCAGAGTAACAAAATATTAATCTCTTTTTGTAAGGCCCTTGGAAGCTGCAAAAGCACCCAAATGAATTTCATGCACATTAAACATGGATATCTGCTACCTTAAGTGTATAGGTGTTCTTTAAGTCTTTCACAAAGAACTCTTATAACTTACTTATTTTTTCTTGAACACTTTACCGTTTTTCAGGATTTCAGTTACCACTTTTAGTAAGACAAATATCAAATCTCCGTATTTAATCTAAATGTTTCTCCTGAGAACTGGACCTGTATGTCCATTTGTCTTCTGAAGAAATTCATGTGGATGTTCCATAGGCAAGAATGTCCAAATCTTACCGGTTGTCTTGACTATTCTCCTCATTCCCCATTTATTCATACTCCTTTGTTGCCCTCAGAGTGAAAGGTCTTACTGTACATTGAGCTGCTCAAGACAAAAACATGACCTTTATCCTTCACTCCTCTCTCCCCTCCATTATTTCATTCAATATTTTAATGAAATTAAAAGTCTGATTCAGTAGACTTCATCAATATGTCCCAAATTAACCCAATTCTTTCCATGTTTACTGACATAATACTAGCTCTAGGTTTCTGTTGGCTAGGGAGTAAACTTACTAAAAACAAACAAACACTCTCAGCTTTAAGGCTCTCGTATCTGTGACCACTGAATCAGAATGACCAGACATGATGGCTAAAAATTCATACACTTGGGACCTACCTCATATTTATTCAATTGTAGTTATGGGAGTAGAGCCAGGAATCATTTAAAAATAAATATCTCCAGGCAATTATCATGCAAATATAAGTGTGAGAACTTCTGCTTTTAGAGCTGGACACTTTCCCTAGAAGGGTTAAATGTAGGGTGGTTGAATAGTCAGAAATAAAAGAACTCTGGTACTCAAAGAATTTCAGATGTGAAAGAAACCAGAGAGATAATGTACTCCAACCCACAGAGGGAAAGCTGAGACAAATATGATCACCCGGTTGATTAGTGACAGACTCAAGAAAGGAGGCTAGAATAGGTGACTTCCAATCAAGAAATCTCCATTTTACTATGCTGCTGCCCTCTTTTCAATATATTCAAAGTTAGAGATTATTTTAGGAAAATTATTTAGTCAAACTAGAATTTGGTAATGATATAAATCACCCAATGTTATCTCTCATGTAAAAAATATATATCTTATTCACACTTTTTTGTAAAAAAAAATGCTTTACTTAAGCATTTCATGGTCAAGATATCTAAATGCTTCTAAAGAAGACTGGTGCATATTTCTTATTAAAGGAAAATTTGTACTTTGTAGGTTTTTCAGTGTAACCCTCAAGTGCATTTACAATCATTTTAATTGTGAGGCAAGACTTTGAATTGGAAGCCCCTATAGCTTTCCTACTCAAAGAATGCAAAGAAACTTTGAGATTTAGGTTTTAAGAAGTCATCTACCTAGAAATCTTCAAGGAAGAATATACTTGTTTAACTTTATTATCTAGCTCCAAACTTGAAATTGCAGTTTAAAAAAAGTAATAGTTTCTTTCCAATTATTAAAGAGACATGTATTTCAGAAGAGATGTTTAAATGCCTTATTAAAACTTGTTCAAAATGTCTTGCATAAACAGAAAAAAAGTTTCAAGTTCGAACAAAAAACAGCAGTCTCAGGAAGATTTGTGAAACTCAGACTATATTAGCACTTTAAATTTTCTTGAAAATCTCTAACAAACTTTTGTCCATGGATTAAAGAATGTGAAATCCCATCAGCATTAAATAGTCATTTATTAGGTAGATTGCATGAGACCAGGGCTAAGTTTGGGGCTTTCTCAGTGTTCCTCCTCAACATCTCTGTGGGAGTCAAATTCAGCCTTATATCTGTGGTTTTCTTAGGGAGAGAAGCGTTTCCTACCATCCTCCAGTGGTTTCAAACCTTTACTTTCTCTCAGTATAAGATTCTGTGTGTCAAAGGGTTTCCTACATACCCCATGTGTAGTTGGCTTTTGCCTCTATCCCTTCCTGGGAACCGGAGAATTTCGTAAAATGGCCACAGCAGATTAAGGATTTTAATGTAGTGGAGGAAAGGATCTGGAGATGTGGGTCAGGTTTCCTTCCTGTGTGGCATTAAAAGTTCCCTGTCTAGTGTTCTGTTTTGCCCACAGTCTTTTGTACAACACTCAGGAGAGGTCTAATGAAAAGGGTTTGCAGAGAGCAGACTCCCATTAAGATTGGGGATCAAAGTTAACCTTAACTCTCAGGCTAACCACACCTGTCATTTAAGAATTCGCCAGAATTTTAGCAGTTTTCTTGCAAACCACTTTAATGGCAGCCACTTCTTCCTCCCTTGCTCTGCCAAAGGTGGAACAGTTCATTATGTCCAACCTCTTCTTGGAGAAATGTGGCACTTCAGGAATTCAGTTCACCTAGTTGCATGCACCTTTGGTCGCTCGTGGGCTCAGAAAAAAAGTTATGATTTTGTAGTTTATTCACTCTGTTTGTCTTCTCATTCTCTTAACACTGTCTTTTGCAGAGAAGATGTTTTTAATTTTAATGAATTCCAACTTACCACGTTTTTCTTTCATGGGTTGTACTTTGGGTCTCGTATCTAAAGAGTCAACAAATTTAAGGTCACCTAATTTTTCTCGTATGTTATCTTCTAGGGTTTTTATAGGTTTGCACTTATTTATAGTTCTGTGATTCATTTTGTGTTAATTTTTGTGAAAGGTTTAAGGTCGATGTTTAGAGTTTTGGGGGTTTTTTTGGGCATTTTGTCCGCTTTTTCCAGTACCCTTTGTGGAAAAGCTGTTCTACATTTTTAAATTCTTTTATTTACACTGTAATTAAATTTGAAAGAAAAATTTTATTGGCCTGTCTTTGAGTTAACTGAGACTTTCTTTCTCTTTGTCCAATATTTTGTTGTGTGTCCAATCAGTTTGCATTTTTGAAATTACATTTTTCAAATCTAGAATTTCCAGATATTCTTTAAGCTTTGCACTTCGTCTTGAAATTTTCCATGTCTTCCCTCGTTAGGTCCATCCACCTCTGTGTATGCTTTAACCCACTTATAAATTTGTCTGAAGGGCTTGTCTACTAATTCTTACATCTGGATCATCTGTGTTTATGTCTCTATTGTCTCTTTTTTCTCTTGCTTATGAATCATAGTTCTCTACTTCTTTGCAAGTCTACAAATTTTTATCCTGTACTGTACATTGTGGATTTTGGACATTTTTTTATTTTGTTATTTTCCTTCAGTGAATGTTGAGTTTTATTCTGGTAATTTATTGACCATTCATTTTAATCATATTGAGGCTCAGTTTTAGACTTGGTAAGATGGATTTACTTCAGTTTGCCATTAGTTCTACAGCACTGTTGCTTTTCTTGGATATGTTCCTTACTCTTAAGTAATGAACCTTTTGGGGTTTCAATGGAAAGCCCAAGGTGTTTATCAAGCACCTTTAAGTTGACAAGATTTTAGCTCGAAACTCTGTGTCCCTGACGTCAGGCAACTACTGAAATCTCTGTTTAGATATTTAGCCACTCAGATGCTGCTTTATGATTTTTTTACTCAGCAAATTTGCAGTTTAGGACTCAGCCAAAGATAGGAGATGAATCTGTAATCATATTTGGTATTTTGGACTTATCCTTCTGTATTTGAGTCCTTTTGGGGATTTTCCCCTCAGTTTCAAGCCACTGTGGCAGTTCTGAACTCCAGTCTCTGTCCCTTCAGCCCTGCCTCTTTATGCTTGATTTCTTCCCTGTTTGTCATAGTGAGCTGGGATGTGCCTTCAGGGAAAGTTCAGGTAAATATGGAGTTCACCTGTTGTGTTTCTCTTCTTTTATACACTTACAGTTGCCATCTGAAGGGAAATTAAACTCTGTCCTTAATGAATACAGAATTCCTCCCTTCCCAATTATAGTTATCATAAAGTCCCTGTCTGGCAATCGCAATGTCTCAACAATCCTGGATCTGCTTTTATGGTCTGTTTTCTTTTCCCTTTTGGTGTTTGGTCATTTGTTTTTCTTTCCTAGTATGCCTGGTAATTTGGGGTGCTGGACATTGAACATGAAAAATTGTAGAGCTTCTGGATGATCTTATCTTACCCTAGGAAGGATTAATTTTCTTCCAAGAACATTTAAAGTACAAGCATGTTACTTTAACAATCAGTGAGTGAGATATTCCAAAGCCATATTTCAGATTGTCAGGCTGAGTTTAAAGCTGTATTAAACAATCATGTTAACTTAAGGTGAGGAAGAAGGAAGTGTTCACTGGGAAAACATTTGGATCTTATATTCTGAATAGGTTCATTTTAAACTGCTACTACATCTGGCACTGGCTATGTTTTATGTCTTCTTACAGTTATTAAAAATATATTTCACAGTACTTATTATCTATAAAATATAGCATTTGAATTCAAGTTCTAATAGGGAAAAAATATGCCTCATGCTCATCTTAGAGCACTTATACCTTCTCAGACTGTAGGTGTCAGGAGATTTGGGGAGCTGAAACTTCCCGAGAAAGAAAATAGTGCAGAAAAATAAGTTTGAATTGGATTTTTTAAAATAGCCTAAGTAATTTAGCTAGCCAGCATTGAACTCCCAAAGACAATTTACATATTCTGAAGCAAAAGTAGTTTACTGAATTGAACATGAATAAATGAAATG
Source organism: Eubalaena glacialis (assembly GCF_028564815.1). Classification (NCBI taxonomy): domain Eukaryota; kingdom Metazoa; phylum Chordata; class Mammalia; order Artiodactyla; family Balaenidae; genus Eubalaena; species Eubalaena glacialis. The sequence goes on along the minus strand of NC_083722.1, from coordinate 99,048,036 downwards.
TCCAAGTGATAGGTTTATAATTTTCCCTAAAAATAAGCTCATTCACGTCTTTAAAAATCTTGGTTTTTATTGGTTTCCTGAATGCTCATTTCAAAATGGGGGCTTATGTTATTATGTTTCCAAATTTGGTAGGCTAAAAAGTTCCATATCAGTTGTTTGCCAACTTCAAATATTGCTTTTTACTGAATGTGCAATGTGTAAGATCAAATTTGATCTGCTCTAGTTAAAGCAGGGATGAAAAAAGAGCCAGTTTATCCGTTAAGCAGTACAGGCCTAGGGCCTACAAGCTTTTAGCACCTTCAGAAGATTTGAGAATTGAAAAACATGTCTAGTCTCCAAAAAAAAGGCTCAAAATAGAAATTAATAAACATTTGATTGACCATCTGCAAAACATATTTTGTTAACTACCCATAAAAATATCATCAATTTCATCACTTAAGAGAACATTGTGTGGATTAGACTTTTCTCATTTTGCAAGAACTCCTGAATATGTATTATGATTCCTGAGAAATCACAGACAATAAATTAAATAAGTTCCCCACAACCATGCAATTTCAAAAACAAATTTATAAAATTATTTACAAATTTTTATTTACCGTGTAACATAGGTGCATTTTATTGCTTGATAATATCTTTGAAGAGGAGGTCTTAAAATCGCAGCTGTGGGTTTCTTCAACCTCCTCCTTTCTGCAGAGGTTAAAGAAATTGCAACTTGAAAACCATAGTAGTTAGTTTTCTCTCAAGCCTCTCTAAACTTGTAACATTCATTATAAGCTTAGTCTATCTCAGGAATTACAGATTCGTTTTTGCACAATGAGTAAGAAGGAACTCTCAGTAGCTTCCATGTAGTTTATTTTATGGTTAGGATTGTGAATAGCATTATATAATAGCAGGTATATAAGTTAGGAAATATTTTAGTAAAGAAGTGAAAACAATTCCTGAATGATTTTCAAATTGTTCTTCAATAGTATTACTTTAGACATTTAAAAAACAAACAAAAAAACTAGGCTGTACTGAGAGAAGATATTTGAAACTCTGGACTCGCCACTTCTGCATCAGATCACTCCTCATCACCTTACAAAAACTTATGGGAAACTTATCTTACAGAAACTTATGGGAAGTGAACCAAAGTGCACACAAATACAACTGAACTTTTTAGATAAGATACGTTATTTTATCTTATCATTTTATCTTTATCTTTATCATCAAGGAAGGGACTTCCCTGGTAGTCCAGTGGTTAAAAATCCGCCTGCCAATGCAGGGGACACGGGTTCGAGCCCTGGTCCGGGAAGATCCCACATGCTGCGGAGCAACTAAGCCTGTGCACCACAGCTACTGAGCCTATGCTCTAGAGCCCGCGAGCCACAACTACTGAGCCCACGTGCCACAACTACTGAAGCCCTTGCTCCTAGAGCCCGAGCTCCACAACAAGAGAAGCCACCGCAATGAGAAGCCCGCACACCGCAACGAAGAGTAGCGCCTGCTCACCGCAACTAGAGAAAGCCCACACATAGCAACGAAGATCCAACACAGCCATAAATAAATAAATAATAAAAATAAATTAATTATTAAAAAAATCATTAGGGAAGTAACAACACATAGCATCTGGTTATATGTTAAGACACTGAGTTCTGAAAAAGTATAATCTCTTGAGTTTTTAATTGAATGTCCTAGAAGCCTTTTTTTTTTTTCTAAAAGCCTCTTATATTAAGGTTATTCTAGTTCTACAAGTCAAGAGCAGCACATTTCCTTAGCTAGTTTTAAAGTTATTATTGAAGAATAGTCTTGTCCCTTTTTTTAGTTCAGTGAGAAAGGGTACACTCTCTATTGCAAAACAAAACCAAAAATGTTAGAAAGCTTTTTTTTGAGAAATTTACAACCCAAGATACCATGAAACAGACTTAGCTAGAAGCATTTGTTGTTTAGTCTTGGTAATTTAAGCTCTGAATATAATTTAAGCATAATGTGTTTGTTGAGAAATTGTACCACCTCAGGAGAATTTCACATTTTTAACAAATGCTATTGCTGTGCAGGGCCCTTTTGTGTACGTTAGCATTTGACTTATTGTTAAATATCTGACCCTGATTAGGACCATAAAACCTAGGTTGCTTACTAAGTGTGCCCTTTTATTCCTTTGGAGGAATGATAAAAATACACATGTGGATTTATTCTTCAAAGAGCTGAACATGAATGTATTTGCCCTTCTTCTTAATATTGACAGAATGCTGTAGTCCAGCAACTTTGCTGCAACCTATTATTACCTGAATAAGCCTTATTTGTTATTCATAAGCTTTCCAGTGCTTACTACTTTATCATTTTTTTAAACTTTTCATTGTGTATAATTGCCTCTTAAATGCTTTCAAATAAAACTTCTTTACTTATCATTTCTATTCTTTCCAAAATCATTCCCTATAGTCAAGGTGAATCATTGCTACCCTGCTTTTTACTGTTGTGTGCTAAACAAGCATATTTTACTGTGGCCTATGGGACTAATGTCATTTACTGCTGTTCTAAGAGAAATATCCAAGACCACTGAAATTAGTCTTAGAAGGATTGCTGGAAGACTACTTTTTGGTATGTACAGAATTTTGCAGTATCTGCTTCTACTTGTGCTTGCTATAGATCACAAAGTGATTAAATGATGGTATATAGATTCATTTCTGTATTGAGAACCCTACTGTGACAGAGACCACTGTTTGACTACATTTCTCTCAAAATACAGGGGCTTTTCATGCAGCAAGTATGATAGAACAGGCTTTAATTTTTCTGCTTATTTTATTACTATGAATATATTGAAACATGAAAGCTCAAAAAATTAGGTGTCTAGTTGCCTTGGTTCTAAGGTACAAAGAACTGAAATTATTAGTATCTACTTTGTATAGAGGAAAGAAAATAAAAGGTCTAATCCAATCAAACAATGAGCTATTGTTTGATGTTAGCTATTCAAATCTGTCAGAAGATTAGATGTGTGGATGCTGGATGCCAGGGCTGCTGCTCGAACACATTCTCCGCATGGACCATTGTGGCGCAGGAGCACCAGAGGAAAACTGACTTCCACCTTGACCAAATTTCCTGGGTTTTTGTGCATCTGCTGCTAGTTGTCTTAAACATGTAAAGAATCAGGGAAATAAATCTTCAGGGACCATCAGAGCCACCCATGAATACCAGCTGGGTCATCATGAAGGCAGTGAAGGACTCTTAGGATGTGGTCTTGGCTCACTGTGTCTTGAAAGTTGAATAGTATTCACAAGGCATTGGATTCAAGTAGAAGGTTTGAGGTAGGAGATAGCTGTGCCCCTGGGCCAGACAGCTGGTGTTTGTCAAGTGGAGTAAAACTGAAGTTTGTTTTCACCCAGACACTCCAAGGACAAAGCTAGTGGCAGAAGCTGAGCTCTGCTGAAGGAAAGAGATAAGGTGCCCGCTCCTGAGGTCAAGGAAAACTTCCCTGTCTGCACATGCGCAGGAAGGCTCCTTGGGGGTCAAAAAGGGAGGGGGCACCACCCCATAATAAGTGTGGACATACCTCCTACAGGCCTTTGCGGTGAGATCCATCTTAGCAAAAAGTTGCACACGCATGTTTGGGAGGGTCCTGGGACGAGTCAGGTATGAAAAAAGAAAAAGATCAAAAAGGTCAAATGTAAACAAAGAGCCAGAAGGACTGTCCTGCCTAAGTGATTTAAATCACCTCCTCACTGCACTCCTCATTCAGGATGCCCCCACTCCTCTCTGGGTGTATATTTCTGCCCTGCTTGTGACTTACTGCGCTCCTCCTCATTAGAAAAAGACGCCCAAACCCTTTCTCTCTGGGTATGTATTCTGCCTTGCTTCTGTCTCAAATAAACAAACTGTTTGTCTGTGTGTTCTCCCACATGTTATGCTGTGTCTCTAATAATAAACTTCGTACTTGTTTTTACAGTTTTTGTCTCCTTGAAATATTCTTGCTTTCAAATGGGGTAAGAATCAGGGAACTTGGCTTCTAGCCTCTAGCCCCTGGGACTGGTGGCTACGTTCAATCCCTGGAGAGGGAAATAAGATCCTTCTTCAAGACTGCTGTCCCTCCGAGAACACGTTCATGCAGTACACATCCTTAGCAAGAGTTCACGCAGTTGAGGCAAGATTGATTACATATCTCATGAAAGCCACACTCTCAGACCACTGTTGAAATCTCCTCTTACTTCAGGCCAACAAATCAAGAACTGCTTCCTCGGCAGAAACAAAGTCTACTGAGATAAGGCACTAAAAACTCAACCTGGATTGGAGATTCTCCAACTTAATCAGGAAAAGGGAAAGGTGGGGTGGGCTACAAAATACAGAAACCAAAGTCAGCTTGTCACCTAACATTGCAATCAGGCTAGCATTCATTTGCTCATTCATTCATTTATAGAAAAATATTTGTTTGAGCATCTTGTTACATACCAGGCACTGCTGGGACAGTGGTATGGAGTGATGTCTGCTTTGTCTTTGCAACTCCAGTACTGACTGGTTTTATGTGCTTAACACAGTCCTTGCCTTTTAGTTGCACGGCATGTATTCCAGTGACTGCAATATAAGATAGTCTGTTAGAGAATCATTAAAAATTAGAAGTCACTTTCAAATATTATGCTTCCAATACTTTAAATATTTATTCCTCTTCTCCACCTTTGGCTTTTTCTGACTTTCAAACAGAATTTTCTATTTGTCTATTATTCATTCCTATATAAGGATATTTGCATAAAGTATTTGCCTATTATTCTTCCCATTATACTCATATTTGAAAATCAAATCTCATATCACAGTGAAAGCCTGGCAATCACAATCAGGCAGTAGTTCAAATTTAGATTTTTGATGTCATCTTCAAATAAGATAATATATAATATCCCAGAAAGAGTGACAGAATTGAAAAAAGAAACTTTCATCAGGCATTGTTAAATGTAAACATCTGAAACATAATTTTGGTCACCCTGCTTGGCATTTCTTAATTTTTAATATGCCAAGGATGTTAGAAAATGGTAATGTTCTGGGTTTCTCTTGACATCTGAGGTGTCTGAATGGATCCCTATGAGTATCTATGGATAATATTTATATCTTATGTTTTCATGTAATTGTGACTGTGTTGGTTTCTATGATCAAATCAATGGCTTATTTATTTCTTAGTGATGGTTATTTATTTATTTTTTTTTAATTTATTTATTTATGGCTGTGTTGGGTCTTCGTTTCTGTGCGAGGGCTTTCTCTAGTTGTGGCGAGTGGGGGCCACTCTTCATCGCGGTGCGCGGGCCTCTCACTATCGCGGCCTCTCGTTGTGGAGCGCAGGCTCCAGACGCGCAGGCTCAGTAGCTGTGGCTCACGGGCCTAGTTGCTCCGCGGCATGTGGGACCCTCCCAGACCAGGGCTCGAACCCGTGTCCCCTGCATTGGCAGGCAGACTCTCAATCGCTGCGCCACCAGGGAAGCCCAGTGATGGTTATTTTGACTAGAGTCTGTTACCAATACAAAAGTAGGTATAAAAATCTACCAGTCTTGAGAATCCTGAAAATAATAAGCACTACTTCTTGGGCTCAACAGTAACACTATGAATGAATTGGGAGGCCTAATGTGTTCTGTGGAGTTATTAGAAAATTAATTAACCATATTTTTGACCTATTTAGTATCAATTCCAATTATTGGTTCCTCTGTCCATTGGTCAGCAGGTTTCAATATTACTACCTTTCAGTATAGATGGTGGGCTTACACTTATGATTCTAAATGAATTTTGTACATATTACAGTTCTTACCTGATGCCCCAGATTGAACAATCTTTTGTCTTAATGGCAACCATGACCAAACCATGAGATCTCCATTGAACAGTCATATAATTTTTCCTAAGAGAATTAGCCTAGTGGCTCAGATTCCTGTACTTGGTAGAATTCTTGAGAGGTTCACTGGCTCCAATCACTTATCTATATCTAAGTCCATTTATTAGGGTATGTGTGTATATGATACCCTTTTTTAGCAATAGACGTTCTTTGTGGGATGGAGGATACATGTATGTTTATGGAGCTGCCTCTACAGCACTTTAACTTTTTAAATATCAGTAACAGTAATGTGAGAGCATAATAGTTGGAAATCTCCTGCCCTTGGCAACATTCATAGTCCTTCCATCTGCGTTCATTTTCAAGTATTTAACTCAGATTATCTGGTTACAAATCTAGTGCTTTGAGACATTCTGCCTCCTTTTGGTAGAAATACTTTATTTTGACCTTTTGGTTTTCTCTCCATCTCTTGTATTTTTTTCTGTGGAACACGCTGGGGTAATTTTTGGAGAGCCCAGTTGATAATTCCTTGGCAAAGAACACCCAGTCTGAATATGCTAAAGATGCTAAAATACAGATAGCATATTCAAATGACTGTGACTTACGTATGTGACTTATATTCTAGTTATTTTACTCCCCAAACTCCTAATAATGACGTTCAGGGGCAAAATCTGTTTCTCTTTTGAACTTTGGAAATAAAACCCAACATTTACATGCAGTTTTTAAAGGCAACATGTTGGGTGAGCAAATAAAGCAGATTTAGTTGCTCTTAAATCTGTATTGGATTGTTTTAACAACTTTAATAATACTAAGATTGCTAAATTGCTGATGACTCTCCATTTATCTTTTGTTCTAAAGAACTTAGGGTGGCACATGTTTATCTTAAAATACTTTCAAAATAGGAGATGAAATTCACATTGTTGCATAGGCAAGTAAATAATATAAACATCACTAATACAGTAATGTATGATTACTGATGATAAATTGCATTTTTTATAGTTTAGAAAATGATTATCAAACATTAACTTATATTTTGATAATCATCATGATTATTACCATCATCATCTTCTTCATGATCAATATCTTCATCAAGGATTCTGGGGAGTTCCCTGGTGGTCTAGTGGTTAGTATTCAGTGCTCTCCTCCCAAGGTTCAAGAGATCCTGCAAGCCGGGCATAGTGTAGCCAAAAAAAAAAAAAAAGGATCTGTTTATTGTTTACACAATACAAAGCACTGCATAAAGTTTTGGGTTGTTTTTTTTTTTTTTTTGGCTGTGCTGTGAGGCATGTGGGATCTTAGCTCCCTGACCAGGGATCAAACCTGTGCCCCCTGCAGTGGAAGCACGGAGTCTTAACCACTGGACTGCCAGGGAAGTCCCAGCACTGCATAAAGAATTGATAGACACAAAATCCACTCTCTGATCTTAAAGATAATTTACTCCTTTTTTCCAAGTAAATGTATAGATGACTTGAAAATCTATTATCTCAATTTTTCCATATGATTGCAGTGAAATCTGTAGGGTGCCATCTCTATTCCACAAAAGGTAAAACTAGACCTAAGATAAGTAAAAGTAGTCTCATTCTGCTAATAGTCTAGAAAATTCCCTAGCAGATTATTCTCCTTTGGAGGGAAGGATTGGAATATTTTAGTAATTGAGAGAGAATTTTCTGAAAACCACTCTAAATAAAGTTCTTTTGTGGACCGATGAGAATACACATATTATCCAAAAAAGATTTCAATCTTTCTTTCAAATTTTAAAACAGGTGAACAAAACCACCAAAGAATAACCTTGCTTTTCTCTGACTATTATATAGAAAAATGGTGCTAAAAAAAGATGCCTGAAATCTCAGTGTTCTCTGCTGATTCCAAAATCAGCTCTAGATTCTGTTTTAGTTTGGGTCATTAGACTATATCTCTGGAGAATAATTTCACTAGAGGTCTCTTTGGATTAAAAATGCATCTTGATGACACTTTTTCATTGCAATGAACAATCAAATTAGTCTGTATGTGATCCTTTCCAGAATGCATATAATAGAATTGATATTTACAACAGCTTCTGATTAGAGGCAGACACACCCAAAATCTGCTGCTCTTTTAGCAAAGATGAATATCGACATTTCACTTCTATGTCTACCAGTGATTCAGAAACATGTGATCATACCTTCAGCCCTCTTGTTTTTCTGGCTATATATTACTGCATTGAATTGTCAGATTTCATTCCGAGCATCACAGTTGGGGCCCTTGATCATCACTGCCCGCACTCACACCCTTCCCTTCTCTGTGCTGTCAGAACCAGATTCTTTCTCAGTGTTCTCTTGGTTGGGAGATGATCTTACACTTTACCAAATAACTCACAAATCTGTGCGCATATCTAGGGATCTGATGCCAAACTACTTTGCGAGCATTTGAGGAGCATCAAGATTGCCCCAACTCTGTCTTCTACCTTAGGTAAACTGCAGGAGCACGATGTTCAGTAATCTAAAGGCACTTTTCCTCACCCAGAACTGTAGCAAGCCTAGGTGTTTTCTGGATAGCCTAATACTTTGACAACCCTTCAAACCAATATGCAATAGATATTTCTTCAATATTGATTTAAAAGATAGTTTGAGATATGTGTAGGAAACAGATGGAGTTGGAAGACCATGGCTGTTTGCGGTTTTCAGTCTCTGTTTCATTTTCCCGAATAGTTCTCCTTTGGTGACAAAAAAACAGCCCCCAATCAGAAATACAAGACTTCCTAGTTAACCACACTGATTTTCCTTAGAAGACACCTTGGAGGTTCCTCTTCTGTGAGCACATACCTTGGAGCTTTCACCCCCATCCTTTTGTGACTCACCAAAGTAGTCTTTTCAAATGAGATTTTCCTCACAAGGAATCTGTTAAAATTTTTTTTCTCCATCTCATTTATATTTCCAGATAATTTTTTATTGCCTGGTGAAGTTTCAAGGCCCTTTATAAATGGTACTCCTGAAGGCTAACCCATAATCCCATTCTGCCCTTACCGCCAATTAATTTCCTTATCGGCCTCAAGCTTCCACAATTTGCAGGAGACACAGATTATTGGTAAAAATATTTCAGTACAATCCAATCCTTTTCATATAACAATAAGTGGAGGTCCCAAGAGAGGAAATTGTTTACCCAGGGTCTGCCAGCATTTGTAGTGTCAAAAGTCGATCTTCTGATCCTAGGTTAGTACTTGTTCAATGACTCTAATTAGATTAAAAAATTATATGACTGAAGGAAATAAAACAAAAGCTATCACATACCCTTAGAGGTTTAAAACAATCTTATTAAAGCTTATGCAGGATCCCTCTTGATATCTTAACCTGTAATTTAGATTCTCTAAGACATATTTCGGGGCTTTAAGTATACTTTAAAATTTTCCCCTTTCCCCTCTGCCTGGGAACCCCTTACATCCTTCGTCTAGTTAATTTCTATGATTTCTTGTATGTCATCTCAGGCATCACTTTCTTGAAGAATCTTTGTTTTGACTATATCAAATTTTTTTTATACCCTAATAGTTCTTCTGAGTAGCACTCATCTCAACTGTAATTAATAGTAATTTATATTCGTTTAACGTTTTGTCTTGTATACGTATTGCAAACTCTGACAAGATCAGATACCATATCTGTTTTGATTATTTTTTCTATATTTCTTTTGAAGATCATACTAGCTTTGGCCACAGGTTTTCACTTATGACCCAGGCTCCATCAATGAGTCCTCATAGCTGTGTAATTGATCTGGGGAGTGGCATACAATCCGTGGTGGAATTGTCAAACTGAAGGCAGTGAGGAAGATAACATTTGTCCTCTTGGTTGGTAGGATGTAATCCCAGAATTATCTAATGCCCTGGATCCATCCTCCTAGGAGCAGCTGGCCTGAGTGAGTGAGACCAATGTGCATAATCAGGGAAGAGTGTAAAGAAAAGGGAGGAGGGGATGGTTGAGAGGGGAAGGAAGGGAAGAGAAGAGAGGAGAAGAGAACAGCTGTTGTAGTCTCCGGACTAAGATATCCCCAAGAGGGCTCCATTTCTGCCCCTTCCATAGTACAGTTAAATGAGTCAAAAAAGCAGATTTTAATTTTTTTTGTTTATTTTGCTTAACCTAGTATGAGTTGAGTTTCTTTCTCCTGCAACCACATCTCTAACTAATAATTCACTGTATTTACAGCATCTCACAGACACAGTGTCTCACACACACTCAATTCTTAAAGAATGAATACATATATATTTTTGGATTTGATTATGAAAACTAACCATCACAAGAAGTGGTTTTCATTCATGTTTTGTGGATCAACTGAGATTTAAATGTGCAAAATATTTGATAATCCTATTGATTAATGACTTATAAGACTTTAGAAGAACCTTATAAAGCAAAGTTACATATAAATATGAAATTAATGGTAACTTATCAATGACATTTTGTTTATGAATCCAACAAAAACCTTACATTATGACTTCAAATTATAGAAGTTAAAAACTAAATCAAAATAAGCAGGATACCAAACAAATAAAATCTACCTCAGGAATTCAGACACATCGTAAACCAGTCTCACGACATGATCCAGTGGCTGATGTGTTAACTCTTAGTGTTTGAGAATAAAGAAATTTATGACTCTTTTTGTCTGAACTTCTGTTTCTTCATCTGTAAAATGGAGATAATAATTATGGCATGGACATTTATGACATGGAATGTATGCAAATCTCATTACTATTAGTACCCCTACTCACTTTGGAGGAATACTTGATTGTATGAGTTTTTCAGTAGAAAATCATGTTTATTCCACTATAGAATATGAAGATGCCAGATTCTTCTTTCTTACCCACCATATGACTTTGACTTGGCTAACAAAATGCTTTTTCCCATTTTTCACTTGATCCAAGTATTTGGGAAGTTGTAAGGCATTCATTTAAGGAGCACTAATGGGGTACTAAACAGTCATTGCTTCTAGGAGACTCTTGGGATTCTTATGGCTTATGCCTCTGGAGATATCTTGCTTTCTTTTCTAACCCAGAATCTGTAGGTCTTACTAATTCTGTTAACTCCCTAATATCTTTTTAATTAATTCCACTCTGCTTGATTTATCCAGAATCTGGTTGTGCAATAAGAATGCTAAATAATACAAATACCTACTCTGAAAGAGCTTCAGTCAAAATTAAATAAGAAAATTGTGCAGGACACTTAATGGAGAGTTTGGTCCATGGACCTATTGCTATAACCTAGTGAATAGCATGGTTCCTGGCATATAGTAAGACTACTAAATATTTGCTGAATGGATACATAAATTACAGGGAAATTGAGAATGCTAAACTACAGTGCAGCCTCATACAATTTTGCATGCTTTATGAAAAAAAAATTCCATGTCTTGTGCTTAATGTGGACACTAAACTGCATCCACTTGTGTTTAAATTGAAATTCTCAGTATCACAGAAATCATTCCTGGAAACAGCTTGGATTCCATGCCCTGAAACTTGCTTATGGCTCTGGGAATTAGACGTGCTAATCCACTTAAGTTGGGGGTGGATTTAGCCTTTGTGCTTCAGTTGAAGCTGAATCCAACTCCAATTTAAGTGGATTAGTACATCCAATTCCCAGGACCACAGATAAATTTCAAGGCATGGGAACCACAAAGGGCCAGTTAGTTATGAGTAGACATTTAATGAGGGCTTCTTAGAAAGAAGCTTCCTTGCACGCTATCAGAGCTATGAGAAATAATGCTCTCTAGACTTGCAAGAAGAGAACACAGAAATCTGAAGCTGCTGGGGGCCATTTTGTTACATCATTAAGAGGAAACAGCTACTGCAAAGGGTGAAGCAAATATACAGAAATAAATTAGGTTTTTGTAATCTTATTGGCCAGCTTGATCCTGATGAACTTTTAGTTCTTACAATTACTTGTATCATCAACTACCTTTTTTGTCTAATCCTATTTGAACAAGACATTCTTTCATTTATTACCAGTAGGTACCTAATGACTCATCTACTTTGCCTGAACTCAGATTAAATTGAGTCCTTTGTCAGATATGTATCTGGTCTAAACCTATAATAATCACCAACTGTTTCTTTTCTACCATGTAATATTTTATCTTTTAAATCACCCAAGTGTCTCTGTGGTTGCCAATAAAGGATGCCCTTGGGGTACAAGTGTTAGAATTTTTTCACTTCCAAGTGACAGAAAATACAGTCAAATTAACTTTAACAAAAAAAGGGAAATTTATTGCTCATATCACTGAAAATTTTAGAAAAAAGTTTCATCTGGGGATTCAAATCCTACTGACAAGTCATACTCTACCTCCATCCATTGGCTCTGTACTCCATTAGTTTAATTCTCAGTCTCCATCAAGTGGCCAGTTGACCATCAGCAGTTCCATCCCTACATCATTCTGCTTCCAAGGTGAGTAGGAACAAAAACAAGTTTCTATTTGACTACTTTGGAAAAATAAGTCTTATGCCTGATCTCTTTGACCAGAATTGGGTTACCTCCCTCTATGAAATGATTGCTGTGGTAAAGAGTCTATGATTTGGTAGGCTGAAGCCACATGTGCACTCAGAAGGCGAGAGAGATGGAGATAATTCTGCCTGAAAATCTTGCACTGAGACTAAGAAAAAGGGGGATTCATTGTAGGACAACTGGGGACCGTGGTAATAGGCAAAGTGGGGATGGGTGAGAAATGGCAGACACCACTGAATAAGCAAAAGCCAAATTCTAAGCACTTTATAGTTATTCAGTTGCCCCTTGGTTTCCACGAGGGGTTGGGTGGGGGGGTTGGTTCCAGGACCCCCTGCAGATATCAAGATCCGAGGATGCTCAAGTCCCTTAGTGTTGGCCCTCAGGCACCTTGTATCCGAGGGTTCTGCATCTGTGGATTCAACCAACCACATGGGTACTGGGGTGAACTATATTTTGAACTATAGCCCATATACTTAATACAATTTTAGAATTAGACAAGACCTTAGAGTTTTGGCCTTCTTGGAAGTGGAAGGTATTTTTCAAGGCTCATATAACCAGCTGGTAACAGAGCCAAGTTTAGAACTCAGGACCCCTCACTCTCAAGAAAGTTCATTTTTTGGTATGCCTCTAGAATTATACAAAGAGCATGAACTGTAAAGCTAGACAAATCTGAGTCTCAGTTTCTCCTTCTGTTAAATAGAAATAAGCTTATTTAGGGGATTAAATTAGATATTAATTGTCTTTGAAGCACCAAGTACAGAGTCTGGGAGAAAGGAAATCCTATTATGACTCTCATTGTATTTTGTTCTTTAACAAAGTTATCTTTTTTTCCATGCCCAAAAGATCATGTGCCTAAGTGGTACTATTCTCGTTTTGTGGAAGACAGAGCTATCTTTTCTACACATTCAGCCCTAATGTCTTCAACACATTCACAGAAATCTTTCAAGGAATTTGTTTCTAGAACACACATTGCCCCTAAGTCCAGGGGCAAGTTTTACCCAAAAGGCCAACAGGTCTCAAAAATAAGAAATAGCTAGTTTAAATATTCAAGGATACTGGACTGTTTCCCTGGGTCCACATTTAAACATGAATTACCTTTGTCATGTCACTCAACTTCCCTGACTTTTGTACCTTTGTCTGCAAAATGAGAATGACTTTCCACTCTTCTACACAGAGTTATTGGGATATTTAAATACGCCACCATAGGTGAAAGCATTTAATAAACTGTAAAGCACTATAACACTTTAAGATACACCATAATGTATTTTATGCATGTTAGTAAAGCTGATAGATAATATAGTCTCCTTTGCATTGCTATGCATTTACCACTGATCTGTACTTACTGGCCAACTATTGAGTAGGTTGAACAAGATGAAATTGCCATTTTTACTCTCTATCAAGGGTTTAATTAATGCAAGTTATAAGTATTTTTTACTGTTTATCTCTTTTGTGGAGGACAAAGTTACTTCTTCCCTCTTTCCTACATGTATGGATGAATTGTGGAAAGGAAAGAGGGACTCTGGTTTCTTTCCTTCTGTTACCTCTTTATCTTTCCTCCCTCTTTTTTTATTTTTTATTTATTTTTTTAACAGTTGAAATAATTTCCTCTTATCACTGGTTCACAACCTTGGTTAAAATTTGGAAGACTTGGGAGTTTTAAAAAATCCTAATGCCCAGCCTATCCCTCAAATCAATGACATGGGTATGTCTGTGGTTGGGACCCAGACATCACTATTTCTTAAGCTCTCATGTAATTTTAGTTCCTTCCAAGCTTGAGAATCATTGCTCCAGGCACCACACATAGGCAGCGAACTCCACCAACTTCCTTCTTATTGCAAGATTGCCCAGTACATGGACTTAACTAAGAAATGGTCACAGGAGTAAAATGTTCTTTTCCAGGAGGATCTGAGGTTTAATTCTGACCAAAAAAAAAAAAAAAAAAAAAAAAAATCAAAGATTGATACCAATTTTATTTTCTATGACAAGATCTTATTTTCAACTTTCTAATGTTTGTAGTGAGAAATAAAAGGAATAGCAAATTTCCAATGATATTTTCTGTGTACTCTGTAGAAACTATTATCACATTCCTGAAAATCATATTTTCACCTCCAAAGGTGTATTTCCATGGTTTGTTTGGTAGCATAACGGTTCCAGTGTGCGATTCACACTTTCAAAATAAGCCATGCCACACTTTCCTCATGTGCCTTTCCCTCCTAAAAGTTTTCACCTGCAATTGCATCTTTTAAAGGCATGTTTGCTACCTTTTATGGTGTGAAATATAAATGCCAAGGAAAAAACAGCTAGGAAGGGAAAATCAGGCCTGAAAGCTTGTAAGACAGACCACTGAAATCCCTGATAAAAGGTTTGGTCCTATATTCTCTTTTGCTTTATAATTCAACTCAAAGAGCAGTCAACAAGCCACCATACCAGAAGACCAAAATGAGAAATTTTGAGGGCCACTGCCCAGAGAAAATTTCCTAAATAGATTGAGGAAAAGAAGTGTATTGCAACAGGTTTATGTGACTGAGATACACAGTAGGAGCTTCCTGAGATCACAAAGCTTGAAATTTCAAATTCCCAAACTTTTCTGTGTAGTGGCCTGCATGGAGAAAGGATTGTATCTGCCTGTGGTTTCTGATTTACGTGCACAGTTAGAACATCAAGTATGTCATCTTACAGGGTTTAAGGTTTGTTCATACTCGTTTTCAGTGCCCAGAATTATGTTTTTCTTTGGTGAGTAGAAGAAAATTAAAAAAAAAAAGAAAATTATCAAAGAGAGGTTTTGGAAGATTATTTTATTTATGAAAAACAACTATAGTTGAAGCTATTATTTGCTTAACTTATTTAAAAAATTTTAACTTATTTAGTTCAAAATTCACCAGATGGTACCCACCTCCTGATTTGAAAAAACAAAAGGAAAGAAAAAAAGGAAAAAAAAAAATCTCTAATCAAATAGAGTGCTTAAAATTAAAAGAAAAGAAAAAAATTAGAATATACTTGGAAGACAAGGAAAGAGAATGGTGACTGGAAGCCAACTCTGGGCTTGTCCTATTTTTCTTCACAAAACTCAACTCTAAGCCTCTGGACAGGGAAAATGATAGGATATCCATTTCATATCCTTGATTTAAAAAAAAAAAATCATCTTGTGATCTTATCCCCATCCAGCATCAATAAATAATGTTGACTTAACAAGCAAATGCTGTGGAAACGATGCACATTTAGCACATTGGACAACATCAGCAAGGGGGTTAAATATCTGAGGGATATTTGTTAGAGGTTGGCTCTAAGAGGCATTTTGCAGAGCAGTGGAGATTGTCGTACACTGGAAAGCCAACACTCATCTGAAGTGGACAGCCGGTATAGAAAGCCAGCCGACTGTGGCCATGTGAAAATGGGAAGGAAGGCTTTCTAGATCTTCTTGGGTTTTTTTTGGTTCTTTTCTTTTCAAGAGAAGCCAGAAATCTGGAATTTTATGTGAAAAACTTCACACTATGATTACTTGACATAACTGATTATACAATATTGGGAGTTAATTGAATTTTTTAAAATGTGGGATGCATAATATATAATTAAGGATTGAATACAGTCTATGGGTCACTACTTTACTGACGTCTGATTTCTTTGTATTTTGATCACTCAACTGTGTAATTTATTCTTCCAGCTCCCATCAATTTCTCTTGAACTGATTCTCAATTCTACTTTGACATGTATCCAAAGTTGTTGTATGGGAATGACTTATGATTTAAATTAAGTTTATAGAATTTAGTGAACTTTTACTCATCTGTATAATGGGAATGTTAATAGGATAAAGGTTATTTTGGGCCTTAAATGAGTCAATGTACACCAACCCCTGTACCTTTGTAAGTGATAAGTGCCTTTACTATAAGTCTATATTGAAATACCCAATGCATATATACAATGATTTTTCCATAGAGGATGCTTTTAAAATATGAATTGATTGATTGATTGATTGGTAGATTGGTACATTTATGGCAAAAAAATACCCACTAAAGAACTTTTCTCAGCGTATTCCACTTGTATATGACCTAACATTAGAAGGATGTGACTGAAAACAGTAAGATTTTAGTTTTAGTTTCTGATAGCATGTGAAAGCTTAATTCTTGAAATAATTATAGTATAAACATTTTCACAGTAAATAAAATATGTCTAAATAGCTTCATAAATATTTAAACAGTTAATCCACAAAATCCCACCTGTGATCTCCAGGCAGCATAATTTGAAAGCAGGAGCGTTTTCTTAGTATCATGTACACCATTAGGACACATTATTTATACAGATGCAATGCCCTTCTCAAGCCACCCAAGCCCCTTTCCCTTCACTGAGACTATAACTGGTTCTCCTCTGGTTCTGTAGCTCAAACGACTAAAGAAATGACAAAGCCGGGAAGGTATCTTTTTGCAGGGGTAATAAAAATGATAAGTAGAAGTTTTTCTTTTCTCAATGACACAGTGAATTTAGATATTAAGAAAATCACCTCCCCTTTGAAGATTATTTCTGTCAACTTTAAAGTAAATGGATTGACTCAATGATATCTCTCTTCTAGTCTGAAAAACCTGTGATTATAGTAGTAATAGCAGATACATATAATTGTAATTATAAAAACAACACATTTTCCCCCCCTTTTCAGGTCCATTGGGAGGGAAAAAAGGTGTAGTTACCAGGCAGAAATACATGCTCCTTTCCTTCAAGGAGCTTAACATTTAAGAGAGAATGTCTACATATGGGAAAAATCATACAAGAAGGAAACACAGTTTGGGGAAAATAACAGAATGTAAAACATTTTTCTATTTTTCCTGAAAAGATTTCGTATCGAAGTTAAAATCTGAAGGCGAAAAGAAAAACTTTATGGAATAGGTTCATTTAGGAAAAAAAAAGAAAAAAAACTTGAAAAAGGGAAGTAACACAGATTGAGTGGCTAGAGGCTCTGAAGAAGGAGCAAATAATTTAAAGATCAGTGTATGATTTTAGGAAAGAGTAGCAAGCAGAGAAGAATAAGAAGTGAGAAAACTCTGCTTACAGAATTTTTAAAATTCAGAGATGGACAAGGCAAATATAGTGAGGATACACTGAATTCTTCAGAACAGTTTGAGTCCACAGTCCAGTGACTACTTCATTTTTCACCATCAGGAAAGAGTTGCTTTCTCTGTGTCCTTCTCTACAGCAATCAGGTGAGGAGTGTTAGCCTTTTCACAGGCTAAGAAAACATTAAAATATGGCAGGGTTTAGTGTTAAATTACTTATGTGAAAGCCAATTGTCCTAAAAAGTAATGCTATAAAAAAGTTCAGGTCCTATGGAAATCGCTCCAAGCTCAATAGAAATATTTTAAAGTCCTGGTAGTATTTTTCTAATATATCAGGGCAGTGGGAATGACATTCTTTGATCATCAAAGAATCAAAGGGCACTGGGAATGACCTGGCTTTGCTCTACTCAGTTTCTCTACCTCATCATGTGCACATTATATTTGGAAGACACTGAAATTTAATTTATAACCTTTATACACTATCATAAATGTTGCATGTAATATAAACATGTGGATGCATCTGTGCATGTACCTTATGAATGTAAATTGGCTGCGGGTTCATGAGCTCAAAGTTGTCCTAGATAGTTACTAGAAATACAAAGAAAAATAGAAACACACTAGTAAGAGATGACTAACTTACTCAGCTCATGACACATCAAGTAGACAAACTTGACCTAAGAGACACAACTAACAAGGTTGATCTAACAACATTTGGATGAGCTTCAGTTTGCTACAAAGGGAAACAAATATCTTCTTTTTAACAGCACATGAAGCATTCATAAAACTTAGCCAAGTACTGGACTATATGGTAAATTTTGATAAATTTATAAAAGTAGAATTAATACAGACACTATTTCCTGATCCTGGTGCAAGAAAAGTATGAATAAATAATAAACTTTGCCCCAAAAATTCTTTCACTTGGGAATATAAATACTCTATTTTGACCAACTCTCAGTTCAAAGAGGAAAAAACAGAACTGAAGAATGTTTACAAAAAAATGAAAATAGACATGATACCTATGAGAACCTAAGGGACACAAAAGGGAAACTTATAATTGTAAAACTTATATTGATTTTTTTTAAAGAAAAAAATGAGGAAAAATAAATTAAGCATCAGATACAAAAAATAACATAAACTGAAGGAATGAATAAGTATGAAATTTATAATAATGGTAAATTCAAGAATAAATTTTTGTGAAAACTTCCAAACAATAGAAGTAATGTGCTCATTAAAAGATTATGGTAGGAAGACAAGTAAATGAATAAACTACTAAATAGTCTAATCAAGAAAAAGGAAAAGGAGGACTAACATCAGCAAGATGGTAGCCTAGGAGGTACCAATGCTTGTCACCTTACAAAAACAATGATTAAACAACTAACCACCAACAAAAATAGCTTGAGGAGAGCTCTGGAGTACACTGGAGAAACCGGAGTAACCAAATGGAGTGCAAAAATGGAGGATGGCATATAGAAAAGTGTAGGAAGAATTTAAATTACATCACTACATCTCCCAGTCCAGCACAGCTTAGTGCCATGAGGAATCCCTTCAGCTGCAACCTCCCCGCTGTGGAGTAAAACAAGAGCAGCTTTTGCCAGTGATGTAGACACTCACAGCTTTTGACAATAATAAACCCTTGCAGTCTTCATCAACACTAAGTCCAGTTGACAGAGCTGCCCAGAGTTCACACTGCTGCATCCCACTGGAGAAGGAGCCACCACTGTCCCCCTATTCCAGGCTGCAGATGCCACTCCTCTGTGACCCCAGGCCTAGTGCCACTGTGCACACACCATGCACCTCAGTGCTGCTATAGCTCTGTGCATGCCCATGACACAGACACTGGTGCTGCCACTGTCCTGAGCATTCTCACACCCGATTCCAGCGCTGCTCTGCTCCATCTGAGCCTGTGTTCCAGTTCCTAATGCTGTTGCTGCTGCATGCATACTCACATCCTGGATCCTGGAGCTGCCACAGGCATGCCCTTGTCCTGGTCCTCAACGCCACTGCTCCATGCATGCCTCTGCCCTGGACGCTAGCACCTCTGCCATTTGTACACTCATGCCCTGGCCTCCAGCACCAAAAGGCTTCCCCTCAGCCATGATTTTCCCCTGTGCGTGCAAAGAAGAGCAGGAACAGCCTTTGCCACTGAGGACCCCAGCAGCCTTTGCTGCTGCCATGCACATCTGTAGCCTTGGCCACCAAGGATCCCTACATCCTTCCCCAAAGGCTGACCTCAGCTAATGGAGCTACCCAGAGTCTACACTGCTGTACCCTTCCATCACCCAGAGCTGAAAACACTGCACCCCAACCAGCAGGCTGTCATACCCACCTGTAAGTGAAGATTGCTCCCTACCAAAGCCCATCCATAAAGTCTGAAAGAGGTGACTGAGGAAGAGGAAGGTAACTGAAAGAGGAAGACTGAGGTCTTCATATACACAGACATCAATACAAGGATACGAGAAACAGGAAAAATCAAGGACACATGATATATTCAAAGGAAAACAATAATTTTCTAATAACTGACCCCAAAGAAATGGAGATTTATCAATTGCCTGACAAAAAGTTCATAACTGGTACTACAGAAAAGACACTGAAAGAAATCTATTTAAAAGGCAGATCAATACTTAATTGGTTTTTTTAGGGATAAAAACTAAAGTGTCATTGAAATTTTATCTTGAAAAATAAAACTAAAATTTATGAAAAAATGAATTTATCTCATTTAATAAAGTGTAGGTTCTAATTTCAATTATATATTAATTTTTTAGCGAGGACAAAAAAATGCATCAAATGTTGATTTTTTCTCATATAAAATTTCCAACAACAATAGCAATAACAGTATACCTTTCTTTACTTCTTAGTTAACTATTCCAGGAAAATCATAATGAGTGTCGTTTCTGAAGAATAATTTGGAGGTGTCTCAAGTTTTCAGAAATTTCTTCAAGGGTTCCTCCTAGTCCTTTGGGTCACAAAGCATTCTTACTTGAATTGTCTATTGTCTCTCTGTCCGCATTGATTTTTCTCTTCAGTTTTAAGTGGTCTATCTCTGTCATATCATCAATGGCTTTGCCTAGAGTTGATAAGTTCTGCATAATTATCTTCAATGACTTCTTGATACCTTGCATCTTGTACAAGATTTGCAATTGTTTACTGCATGTTAATAGTCTGACCTACAAATACACTGATGATAGTCACAGATACACAGAATAAGTTGAGAAGAATGTTTGAGTGGAGGTTAATTTTCCAAATGGTCAATTCATTAATGAATACTGTGCAGTGATCACTTCTTTCTTACATGGTAGCTACAGGCTTGGGCTCAAATAAATGTTCTGATAATGAAGACTCAGAAACAGTTTAATAACCTGGGAATAACCCATTTACTGGAAATTTCTAGAGAATGAGTGTGATTCTTTTACACATTGACAGTGCATTTTATATAAAATTGCTCAGACCCAGAGAAATTTACAACTCTTTATTTCCCCTTAATTTGATTACATCAGTGTAAAAGCCTCCCTTATTTCTTCTTCCACTGATAGAAAAAAACTACCTACTAAATCCAAGAGTAAAAACGTCATGTAGGCTCTCACAATGATTTTCTCCACTGATGATTCCTTTTCATAAATAGACTCTGAAATTATTTATCTGTGATACCTAAAATTTCACTAATAAAACTGCTCTTAAATAAAAATGAAATAGAGACATATTTTATCATTGCAATACGCACCTTCCAAAGTAACAAGCTAACCATTATCTAAATGGTTTTATTTTCTAAATCACCATTTATTTTTATTTTCTGAAAATGATGTGAACAAATGTTATTTTAAAATAGACTCCTAGAAACACAAATACCATATGATATCACTTATATGTGGAATATAAAATATGACACAAAAGAACTTATCTACGAAACAGACCCACAGACATGGAGAACAGACTTGTGGCTGCCAAGGGGGAGGGGAGAGTGGGGGAAGGATGGATTGGGAGTTTGGGATTAGCAGATGCAAACTATTAG
The DNA here is from genome assembly GCF_028564815.1 of Eubalaena glacialis. Lineage (NCBI taxonomy): Eukaryota > Metazoa > Chordata > Mammalia > Artiodactyla > Balaenidae > Eubalaena > Eubalaena glacialis. The sequence continues at coordinate 99,026,769 of NC_083722.1, read as the reverse complement.
ATATATAGGATGTATAAACAACAAGGTCCTACTGTATAGCACAGGGAACTATATTCAATATCCTGTAATAAATCATAATGTAAAAGAATATGAAAAAGGTTGTATATATATATATATATATATAAATGAATCACTTTGCTGTACAGCAAAAATTAACACAAGATTGTAAATCAACTATACTTCAATAAAATAAGTTTTTAAAAAAGACTCACAACAGCTTCTCCATGATGCTTAGACACTAAAAAAACAAAACAAAACAAAACTCCTAACCTGTTAACATTTAATTGGAATCATGCTTGGAGATTTTAAAGGCCCCTGGATTTGCAAGCATTGGGCTTTGAAAAAAAGAGTAAAAAGATACTTTTCAGAATTCCAAAATATAAGTTTTTAAAATAACATGGGAAGATTGTAAGAGTCAGCAAAGAATTTAAACTATAAGCTACAGAACAAGGAAAATGTATGGTGTGATCATGTTCTTCCTGCCCAATGTAAGTAAGATTTTTGACTATCTAGAAGCAATGGGATTTAGAGTGGGATGAGATAAGAGTGTAGATGCTAATGGATGCCTAAGAAGGGGATTCTTATTCTAACTTTTCCACGAGTTTGTGGGGGGGACATTCCAGAGCAGAAAAGCTTATATCATGGAAGACAGACAACCTCTTACTGATGCCTGCATCCAGAAGACACTGAAGCACCAGGATATTCGACTAGTAGTAGAATAGCAATGACTGTAAGAGATTTCTAGACCTGAGGGCAGTTTAAATGTCTCAGTCAGGTGTGGAGAAGGCAGCTAGCAGTCCCTGAACTAGACAACGATCAGTATAGAAATGGACAAAAAGAAGCCTCAAGTTCAGACTAGAGGTATAGAGGCATGGGCTTTGCTGATAGGAAGCAGGAAAGACAGGGGCTGGCACTCTAAGACTAGGTGTTGACTCACACCTCGACAGAGGCAACAAGGAACAAAGGCAACACACAGAGCAAAAGCCAGGATGGTGTAATATGCCCCTGCTCTACACATAGGATTCACACTATCATGGAAGAGTGGGCAAGAGGAGGGGAAGGGGGAGAATCTTATATTTCATTGAGTATTTACCCAAAAGTGACTGAGTTTTAAATAAACAATGATTGAAACACTTTGAATTAAATTAACAAGTGTAATTATTTTCAGTAATTCATTGAAATGGGAAATCATGAGCTATGTTGAGTTCAGTTACTGAAAAAATAAAATTACGTATTTTCTGACCAATGTTGTCCTTATAAATTTCAACATCACCACATGTTGACTTGACCCGGCAAATCTCCATCTAGGAATTTGTCCAAGAGAAACATATGCTCACACAAATAAGCAAAGATTTGTGTGTAAGAATGTTAATTATAGCTTTTAATTTTATGGTAAAAAGCTGGAAGAAATCCAAATAGCCAGGTTACAGGGATTTGTGAAAATGAATTGTGGTATATCCATTGTACATGGAATAGTATTCAGCTGTCAAAAATAGATGCTCAGGAATTAGCATTTTGAGGGACTTTATTGAAATTTAATTGAGGTGATTTGGCAAGTTATAATGAGAATGTAAACCTTTGGTATTTATTATGAGTGAATTGTATTTATTATAAGGTGAATTGTTGACTATCATATAATGGAATAGATAGTCACAAGTAAACTTTTTTTTTCCACATCTTTATTGGAGTATAATTGCTTTATAATGTTGTGTTAGTTTCTGCTGTACAACTAAGTGAATCAGCTATATGTATACATATATCCCCATATCCCCTCCCTCTTGAGCCTCCCTCCCACCCTCCCTATCCCACCCCTTAGAATCCTCTGTTTAAAGAAAGCTGCTTTCACATATGTACTGCATTAGAGAGTCTTTATTTTAAATGTACCAACCTATTTGAAATAGTTACTTCTGCTTGAAAACTTTGTGATCAGAGGACATAACCTTAGCTAATCATTGCGTCATTATTTTGAATATGAGAGAACAGTATTAAGATGTTCTTACTTCATAGGGTTGCTGTGAGATATCAGTAGGCTTTATTTAACTGAATTACAAGTAAATCCCCTAATGCTTGGGGAATAAGGGGTTCTGTTTAATTAAATATTTCATTTTACTCAGTTATCAAATAAGCCATACATGGTTTCAACTTTAAGGTATTTGAAAAATGTTTTTTAAAAAATGTAGTAAGAACAAAAACTGGAATAGAACATACCTTAATTTTTATTTATTTTTAGAACCTTATAGTGTTTCAGAGTCATGGGAAAAAACTGTTAGATACCAACCAGAGAGGTATGGCACATAGACTGAAAACCATTTAGCCATTTAGCCTTCTTGAATTTACCTACTGTATTACTCTGCTAGGGCTGCTATAACAGAATACCATAGGCTTAAACAATAGGGATTTATTTCTCACAGTTCTGGAGACTAGGAAGTCCAAGATCAAGACACAGGCCAATTTGGTTTCCTGGCAAGAGCTTTCTTGCTGGCGTGCATATAACTATCTTCTCACTCTGTCTTCACAGGGCCATCGGGGGAGGGAAGGGAGCATGCTCTGGTCTCTGTTCTCCTTATAAGGACGATAATCTCATTATGGTGGTCCCATCCTCATAACCTCATCTAAACTTAATTACTTTCCAAAGGCCCTACTTCCAAATATCATCATATTGGGGGTTAGGCCTTCAAACTATGAAATTTGGGAGGGACACAATTCAGTCCATTGGACCCACTTTACAAAGGGGAGAACATCAGCCCAGAGAGGGAAGAAATTTACTAGCCTGGAATTGGCGAAGCTCAGCTGAGCCCCAAGGCTCCTGATTCCTAGTCAGTAAATTCTCTAGTACTTTATCAGACTCTCCTGTAGGACACATTTCCCTTTCTTGTTTACTATAGTTATTTGCCCGTAAGTCACATTGATACTACCAAATTGTAAATTCCCTGAATAGTGAATCCATATCTACAGCATCTATTGATTTGATGTCCATATATTATTTCATTTTTCATAAAAATTAAGTGTAGATTCTGGAGGGCTGTTGTATTTCTGAATTTTCTAGTTGTTGTGAATTCAAATATATCGAGATTTACTGCAGTATTTTCATGATACATTTTATCCTTATTACTTTTGTCATATTGAAATTTTATATAGTCTTACATTAATTAAATTTTCAGCAATAGTATTTATTATACATTATATATGTCTATTCTCCATGTTGCTAATCACTAGTGTTATAACTATGAAATGGAACTTTTCCTTATGTGGTTTTGGTTATATTATTTTTCATTAAAATTTAGCCCATATAGAAGGTGTATGGAACATGACAGTGCTATACACTGCGTCTCTTTGGTTTACTCCTTGGACATACGCTTTACATACAAAAGTTATTTCACTTCACCATATGTGATCCATATTTAAATGCAGAAATGGAGCCTCACAGGAGATGTATCAAAATAGCACATGCAAACATTTACTATTTGTGCTAGTAAATGGATCTTTAGCAGAAAACTCAACAACTACCATATGTAGCAGCTGTTATTCAGTGGACCAAAAATAACGGCCTGGAACAATGCAAGCTGCAGTTTCAGCATATTTGAACCCCATCCACCTACTTTCCAAAATCCATTCAGATGCCTAAAAGGCTCTTCATTTGCAATTAACCATTGTAATTGTTCTGACCCAGACATGCTAGGTAGGGAGAAGCACTCCAGGAAAAGATTTCCTGAGCTATCAGGTAATTGCCAGTGGGGGAAAAAACAGTAAACAAATTGTCTATTCCCCAGGATAAGTTTTGGAACTCAACACAAAATATTTTTTTAATAATCCTTGGATGGTCAATAGGGCTGAAACAATACCTTGTACAATTTAAGAATATCAACCAGTTTATTAATCAGATGTCTCTCTGAAATACCACAAAACGGCTGTTTTCTTTTCTTTTCTTTTTTTTTAAGGCACATCTGCTTTCATTTGTGAGTATACCACCATTTTATTTATTTGTTTATTTATTTATCTATTTAACATCTTTATTGGAGTATAATTGCTTTAAAATATTGTGTTAGTTTCTGCTGTATAACAAAATGAATCAGCTGTATGTATACCTATATCCCCATATCTCCTCCCTCTTGCATCTCCCTCCCACCCCCACATCCTACCCCTCTACGTGGTCACAAAGCACCAAGCTGATCTCCCCGTGCTATGAGGCTGCTTCCCACTAGCTATCTGTTTTACATTTGGTTGTGTATATATGTCAATGCTACTCTGTCACTTTGTCCCAGCTTACCATTCTCACTCCTCGTGTCCTCAGGTCCATTCTCTATGTCTGCGTCTTTATTCCTGCCCTTCCCCTAGTTTCGTGAGAACCTTTTTTTTTAGATTCCATATATATGTGTTAGCATACGGTATTTGTTTTTCTCTTTCTGACTTACTTCACTCTGTATGACAAACTCTAGGTCCATCCACCTCACTACAAATAACTCAATTTCATTTCTTTTTATGGCTGAGTAATATTCCATTCTATATATGTGCCACATCTTCTTTATCCATTCATCTGTCAATGGACACTTAGGTTGTTTCCATGTCCTGGCTATTGTAAATAGAGCTAAAATGAACATTGTGAACTCTTTCTGAATTATGGTTTTCTCAGGGTATATGCCCTGTAGTGGGATTGCTGGCTCATATGGTAGTTCTATTTTAGTTTTTAAAAGAATCTCCAAACTGTTCTCCAAAGTGGCTGTATCAATTTACATTCCCACCAACAGTGCAAGAGGGTTCCCTTTTCTCCACACCCTCTCCAGCATTTGTTGTTTCTAGATTTTTTGATGATGGCCATTCTGACCATTGTGAGGTGATACCTCACTGTAGTTTTGATTTGCATTTCTCTAATGATTACTGATGTTGAGCATCCCTTCATGTGTTTGTTGGCAATCTGTATATCTTCTCTGGAGAAATGTCTATTTAGGTCTTCTTCCCATTTTTTGATAGGGTTGTTTGTTTTTTTGATATTGAGCTGCATGAGCTCCTTGTATATTTTGGAGATTAATATTTTGTCAGTTGCTTTGTTTGCAAATATTTTCTCCCATTCTGAGGGTTGTCTTTTCATGTTGTTTATGGTTTCCTTTGCTGTGCAAAAGCTTTTAAGTTTCATTAGGTCCCATTTGTTTATTTTTGTTTTTATTCCATTTCTGTAGGAGGTGGGTCCAAAAGGATCTTGCTGTGATTTATCTCATGGAGTGTTCTGCCTACATTTTTCTCTAAGAGTTTTATAGTGTCTGGCCTTACATTGGGGTCTTTAATCCATTTTGAGTTTATTTTTGTGTATGGTGTTAGGAAGTGTTCTAATTTCATTCTTTTACATGTAGCTGTCCAGTTTTCCCAGCACCTCTTATTGAAGAGACTGGCTTTTCTCCATCGTATATTCTTGCCTCCTTTATCAAAGGTAAGGTGACCATATGTGCGTGGGTTTATCTCTGGGCTTTCTATCCTGTTCCACTGATCTATATTTCTGCTTTTGTGCCAGTACCATACTGTCTTGATTACTGTAGCTTTGGAGTATAGTCTGAAGTCAGGGAACCTGATTCCTCCAGCTCCGTTTTTCTGTCTCAATATTGCTTTGGCTATTTGGGGTCTTTTGTGTTTCCATACAAATTGTGAAATTTTTTGTTCTAGTTCTATGAAAAATGCCATTGGTAGTTTGATAGGGATTGCATTGAATCTGTAGATTGCTTTGGGTAGTATAGTCATTTTCACAATGTTGATTCTTCCAATCCAAGAACATGGTACATCTCTCCATCTGTTTGTATCATCTTTAGTTTCTTTCATCAGTACTTATACTTTTCTGCATACAGGTCTTTTGTCTCCTTAGGTAGGTTTATTCCTAGGTATTTTATTCTTTTTGTTGCAAGGGTAAATGAGAGTGTTTCCTTAATTTCTTTTTTCAGATTTTTCATCATTGGTGTAGAGGAATGCAAGAGATATCTGTGCATTAATTTTGTATCCTGCTACTTTACCAATTCTTTCATTAGCTCTAGTAGTTTTCAGGTAGCATCTTTAGGATTTTCTATGTATAGTATCATGCCAGTTGCAAACAAGCTTTACTTCTTCTTTTCCGATTTGGATTCCTTTTATTTCTTTTCCTTCTCTGATTGCTGTGGCTAAAACTTCCAAAACTATGTTGAATAATAGTGGTGAGAGTGGACAGCCTCGTCTTGTTCCTGATCTTAGAGGAAATGGTTTCAGTTTTTCACCATTGAGAATGATGTTGGCTGTGGGTTTATCATATATCGCCTTTATAATGTTGAGGTAAGTTCCCTCTATGCCTACTTTCTGGAGAGTTTTTATCATAAATGGGTGTTGAACTTTGTCGAAAGCTTTTTCTGCATCTACTGAGATGATCACATGGTTTTTCTTCTGCAATCTGTTAATATGGTGTATCACAGTGATTGATTTGCATATATTGAAGAATCCTTGCATTCCTGGGATAAACCCCACTTGATCATGGTGTATGATCCTTTTAATGTGCTGTTGGATTCTGTTTGCTAGTATTTTGTTGAGGATTTTTGCATGCATGTTGATCAGTGATATTGGCCTGCAGTTTACTTTTCTTGTGACATCTTTGTCTGGTTTTGGTATCAAGGTGATGGTGGCCTCGTAGAATGAGTTTGGGAGTGTTCCTCCCTCTGCTATATTTTGGAAGAGTTTGAGAAGGATAGGTGTTAGCTGTTTTCTAAATGTTTGATAGAATTTGCCTGTGAAGCCATCTGGTCCTGGGCTTTTGTGTGTTGGAAGATTTTTAATCAGAGATTCAATTTCAGTGCTGGTGATTGGTCTGTTTATATTTTCTATTTCTTCCTGGTTTCAGTCTCGGAAGGTTGTGCTTTTCTAAGAATTTGTCCATTTCTTCCAGCTTGTCCATTTTATTGACATATAGTTGCTTGTAGTAATCTCTCATGATTCTTTGTATTTCTGTGGTGTCAGTTGTTACTTCTCCTTTTTCATTTCTAATTCTGTTGATTTGAGTCTTCTCCCTTTTTTTCATGATGAGTCTGGCTAGTGTTTTATCAATTTTTTTTTTATCTTTTCAAAGAACCAGCTTTTAGTTTTATTGATCTTTGCTATTATTGCCTTCATTTCTTTTTCATTTATTTCTAATCTGATCTTTATGATTTCTTTCCTTCTGCTAACTTTGGGGTTTTTTGTTCTGCTTTCTCTAATTGCTTCAGGTGTAAGGTTAGATTGTTTATTTGAGATTTTTCTTGTTTCTTGAGGTAGGATTATATTGCTATAAACTTCCCTCTTAGAACTGCTTTTGCTGCATCCCGTAGATTTTGGGTCATTGTGTTTTCATTGTCATTTGTTTCTAGGTATTTTTTGATTTCCTCTTTGATTTCTTCAGTCATCTCTTGGTTATTTAGTAGTGTATTGTTAGCCTCCATGTGTTTGTAGTTTTTACAGTTTTTTTCCCTGTAATTGATATCTAGTCTCATAGCATTGTGGTTGGAAAAGATACTTGATAGGATTTCAATTTTCTTAAATTTACCAAGGCTTGATTTGTGACCCATGATATGATCTATCCTTGAGAATGTTCCATGAGCACTTGAGAAGAAAGTGTATTCTGTTGTTTTTGGATGGAATGTCCTATAAATATCAGTTAAGTCCATCTTGTTTAATGTGTCATTTAAAGCTTCTGTTTCCTTATTTATTTCCATTTTGGATGATCTATCCATTGGTGAAAGTGGGGTGTTAAAATCCCCTACTATGACTATGTTACTGTCAATTTCCCCTTTTATGGGTGTTAGCATTTGCCTTATGTATTGAGGTGCTCCTATGTTGGGTGCATAAATATTTACAATTGTTATATCTTCTTCTTGGATTGATCCCTTGATCATTATGTAGTGTCCTTCTTTGTCTCTTGTAATAGTCTTTATTTTAAAGTCCATTTTGTCTGATATGAGAATTGCTACTCCAGCTTTCTTTTGATTTCCATTTGCATGGAATATCTTTTTCCATCCCCTCACTTTCATTCTGTATGTGTCCCTAGGTCTGAAGTGGATCTGTTTTAGACAGCACATATATGGATCTTGTTTTTGTATCCATTCAGCCAGTCTATGTTCTTTGTTTGGAGCATTTAATCCATTTACATTTAAGGTAATTAACTATATGTATGTTCCTATTAACATTCTCTTAATTGTTTTGGGTTTTTTATTGTAGGTCTTTTCCTTCTTTTGTGTTTCCTGCCCAGTGAAGTTCCTTTAGCATTTGTTGTAATGCTCCTTTGGTGGTGCTGAATTCTTTTTGCTTGTCTGCAAAGGTTTTAATTTCTCCATTGAATCTGAATGAGATTCTTGCTGGGTAATCTTGGTTGTAAGTTTTCCCTTTCATCACTTTAAATATGTCCTGCCACTCCCTTCTGGCTTTCAGAGTTTCTGCTGAAAGATCAGCTGCTAACCTTATGGGGTTTCCCTTGTATGTTATTTGTTGCTTTTCCCTTACAGCTTTTAATATTTTTTCTTTGTATTTAATTTTAGATAGTTTGATTAATATATGACTTGGTGTGTTTCTTCTTGGATTTATCCTGTATGGGACTCTCTACGCTTCCTGGACTTGACTATTTCCTTTCCCATGTTAGGGGAGTTTTCAACTATCATCTCTTCAAATATTTTCTCAGTCCCTTTCTTTTTCTCTTCTTCTCCTGGGACCTCTATAATTCGAATGTTGGTGCATTTAATGTTGTCCCAGAGGTCTCTGAGGCTGTCCTCCATTCTTTTCATTCTTTTTTCTTTATTCTACTCTGTGGTAGTTATTTCCACTATTTTATCTTCCAGGTCACTTATCTGTTCTTCTCCCTCAGTTATTCTGCTATTGATTCCTTCTAGAGAATTTTTCTTTTCATTTATTGTGTTGTTCATCATTGTTTGTTTGCTCTTTAGTTCTACTAGGTCTTTGTTAAATGTTTCTTGTATTTTCTCCATTCTATTTCCACGATTTTAGATCATCTTTACTATCATTACTCTGAATTCTTTTTCAGATAGACTGCCTGTTTCCTCTTCATTTGTTTCGTCTGTAAGGTTTTTACCTGGCTCCTTCATCTGCTGCATATTTCTCTGTTTTCTCATTTTGCTTAACTTACTGCGTTTAGGGTCTCCTTTTCACAGGCTGCAGGTTCGTAGTTCCTGTTGTTTTTGGGGTCTGCCCCCAGTGGGTAAGGTTGGTTCAGTGAGTTGTGTAGACTTCCTGGTGGAGGGGACTGGTGCCTGTGTTCTGGTGGGTGGGGCTGGATCTTGTCTTTCTGCTGGGCAGGGCTGTGTCTGGTGGTGTTTTTTGGGGTGTCTGTGAACTTAGTATGATTTTAGGCAGTCTCTCTGCTAATGGGTGGCATTGTGTTCCTGTCTTCCTAGTTGTTTGGCCTGGGGTGTCCAGCACTGGAGGTTGCTGGCCATTGGGTCGAGCTGGGTCTTAGCGTAGAGATGGAGAGCTCTGGGAGAGATTTTGCTGATTGATATTACGAGGGGCCTGGAGGTCTCTGATGGTCCAGTGTCCTGAACTTGGCTCTCCCACCTCAGAGGCTAAGGCCTGACACCAGGCCAGAACACCAAGACCCTGTCAGTCACATGGCTCAGAAGAAAAGGGAGAAAAAAAGAAAGAAAAAATAAATAAATAAAATAAAATAATTAAAATAAAAAACAAAAACAATTATTAAAATAAAAAAAATAAAAATACTACAAGAAAAGGGGGGGCAACCAAACCAATAAACAAATTCACCAATGATAACAAGCAATAAAAACTATACTAAGATAGACATAAAAATCAGAAACAAGTCAGTCGCCGACAGCAAACCCCAAGTCTACAATTGCTCCCACAGTCCGCCGCCTCACTTTTCGGTTGATTCATTGTCTATTCAGGTGTTCCACAGATGCAGGGTACCTCAAATTGATTGTAGGAATTTAATTCGCTGCTCCTGAGGCTGCACGGAGAAATTTCCCTTTCTCTTCTTTGTTCGCACAGCTCCTGGGGTTCACCTTTAGTTTTGGCCCCATCTCTGCATGTAGGTCACCCTCAGGCTTCTGTTCCCGCCCAGACAGGACGGGGTTAAAGCAGCGGCTAATTAGGGGGCTCTGGCTCACTCATGTCCAGGGGAGGGAGGGGTACGGTAGTTATAATTGGAATGCGGGGTGAGCCTGCAGCGGCAGAGGCCAGCGTGACATTGCAACAGCCTGAGGCGCGCCGTGTGTTCTCCCGGGGAACTTGTCCCTGGATCACAGGACCCTGGCAGTGGCGTGCTGCACAGGCTCAGGGAGGGGGGTGTGTGTGTGTGGTGTGTGGATAGTGACCTGTGCTTGCACACAGGATTCTTGGTGGCTGCAGTAGCAGCATTAACGTTTCATGCCCTTCTCTGGTGTCTGAGGTGATAGAAAAAGGCTCTTTTCTATATAAAGTATTTTACTTGATCAGATTTTTTGGTCAGTTGAGTTCATCAACATGGGTATGTGTTATTATTTGTTGGAAGATAGTTAAAGTAAGATATTCCGGGAGCTAATTTTTTATGCATTGTGAAAATAATGCAGAAAACTCTGTTGGTTGTCACTGAATGGCAGTGGGGAAAGCAATGCTCAGGAAACAAGGTCACTGGCTTAGAAATTCAGCTTTATCACCTGCTTTTAAGCAAGGTCCTTAGAAGCCTCAGTTTCATCTCTTACAAAGTGTGATGATAATAATCTCTACTTCTGATTATTTCAAAGGATTATTGTATTTTCAAAAAACCCACAAGCCTAGACTAAAAAAATAAGTTTGGCTCTTGCAATTTTTCTTATCACATTCATCAACATACACCTCTAACTTGTGACTTAATGTCACCTATAGTTTCTTGGTTTTTAATATAATTTAAATTTTATTTAGAACACAAAGCTGATTTTTCGATATTTTCTTTTCCCTTACAAAATGTTTTTTTTTTAACATTTGTTTTATTTATTTATTTTTGGCTGTGTTGGGTCTTCGTTGCTGCTCGTGGGCTTTCTCTTGTTGTGGTGCACAGGCTTCTCATTGCGGTGGCTTCTCTTGTTGCGGAGCACGGGCTCTAGGAGCGAGGGCTTCAGTAGTTGTGGCACGTGGGCTCAGTAGTCTGGCTCATGGGCTCTAGAGTGCAGGCTCAGTAGTTGTGGCGCACAGGCTTAGTTGCTCTGCGGTATGTGGGATCTTCCTGGACCAGGGCTCGAACCCATGTCCCCTGCATTGGCAGGCAGATTCTTAACCACTGTGCCACCAGGGAAGCCCTAAAATGCTTTTATATTTTCCTCTAAATTATAAATGCAAAATAGACCCTTTACATGGCACAGATCTTTTTTTAGATCCCCTTTTATCTCTCTATACTTATGTTTGCATGAGGAGTTTTTGGTTTTTGTTTGTTTGTTTTTATTAAAGTGTAGTTGATTTACAATATTATTTTCAGAGGTACAACATAGTGATTCATACATGAGAAGTTTTTTTAATCTGTCATCCTATTTTCCTACTGAAATTTCAGTTTTCATTTGTAATATCACCTGGAATTATCTTGCTCCATTTCCTGATTTTGAACTTAACTACAATTTTGGATGATATATTTTAATACTTTGGGGGTGTAAGCTATCTTCAATCCATTTAATAGAAAGAGGTAGGTGTAAATAAAATAAAGCATCCAAATAAAGTGGATGACCATGAATTCATGAAACCCAGGAAATAAATTGTCTAATTTACTTCCACCAAATTAGACAATTCAGTTTTTGCAATTTTGGTAATGTAAAAAAAGAAAGAAAGGAGAACTGTTATATATGTACATGTATATTTTTGATAATCATCTATTTGCCTCAGGAGTATATTTCTGATATTATAAGATATACTATAGGAGCAATTACTTTTATAACACATGCAGTGTTTGACATACTTGTCTAAGTGAGATACTATTATTATCATTAATTTTTTAAGTTATGCATGGCAAGGTCAATTTTATAGAATAGTGCTGAAGAGCTGTATCAATACTCAAGACTTTTTGTTTCCTTTAGTAGAGAGAAGGTTTAAAAAAAATTTTTTTTTCCCATTTCCTTAACTCAGAATATATCAAGCTACAAATAAGCTTCTACCAACTCAGAAATGATCCCCAGTCCTCCCTGGCCGGAGAGCAGGAGCCAAGCTCTTCAACAAATTTAGGTGCTGCCTAAATTCCTTTTGACTACCACTATGCTCCCATCCACTAATGATTAAGCTGCTTCTCATAATTACAATCTTCCCTGACTCAGTTTGGCCTAGTCATTGGAATATTCCCTCTACTTCTGATTCTCTTATTTCAGCTAATGATACCACCAAGTCTTATAATCATGCTGACTTGAAATTTTATAGTCAGTTTAATACCCCTTTTCTGAAACCCTGTACTTCCATCCAATCAATTTCCAAATTAGGCACATTCTATCTCCACAAAGCCTTTCACATTTTTAACCTTCCTTCTATTCCTGCTGCCTACACCTCAGTTCAGACCCTCATTACTTTCCTACCATATGTACTATAATAACCTGGTAATTGGCTTCTCCACTTCCATCTCTCTCTATTCCAATCCATCTTGCACACGGCTGCAAGATTAATCTTCCTAAACTGCATCTGTGGTCACAGAATCACTGACTCTCAAGATAGAAGAGACCTTAAAGGTCAGCTGATCCAACCTCCGTTCTTTTCTTTTCATTTCTTAATAAATATCAAAACTAGATATATGCACTTTGTTTTATTATAGAAGTGGTTCAGGGTTAAAAAAATTAAACGGTGTAGAATAGCACAAAATAAAAAGCAAAAATCTTATCCCCTCTGCCCCAGTTTTATTTCCAAGAAGCAACTGCTGTTTGTACTTGTAGTTTTGTTTTTTGTTCCTCTAATGATTATCATGAAAACTTCATATAATATAGTTATAACTTTCTTTTTTAGATGTCATAACCTTTAACACTATATCTATTGACTTCATTATGAGATGTGAGTAAATTGGTGCATTTACTCCTTTTATGTACCTTTTAATTTTTGTTAGCTTTATTATTATCTCCTTTTTCACATTTTCAAGGCTTCTGTGATTTAAGTTCTGTACTAGAACTACAATTTAAGTCCTCAATGCTCTGCGTATCGCTTAACTCTGAAAATCAGAAAAAACTCCAGCATTTAAAATGTTATGATTTTTAAATCATATCACTGTAGAATCAGTAGTGTAGTTAGAAACCTACAAAGGGAAATGAGAATGAGCAAAATGATATAGGAAGAGGGTGGTCACATGGAGTTGAGCAGGTTGCGTCCTGCACAAGAGCATCTGGCCAAAAGGGTGAGAGTAAGCTAAGATCCCATGCACTACCCTGTGCACCTTAGCAAGAGGCTATCAATTTTTTTCCCAATTTCCAAGAAAGTTTTCTGCATGCTAGTTGAGGTTCTAAGTGGAAGGAAAACAAGGTGAATACAAGGTCACCAACACCAATGAAAATTTCAAGCGAGAATGAATGATAAAGAGTGTCAAACACTTGAAGAAACTAAATAAGAAGAGGATTGTGGTATTTCCCACTGGTTACCAATAGTTTACTGATTATTGGTGACCTTAGCAAAAGCTGATATATTGAATTCACCGGGGTGAAAGTCAGGTTTTGGTGCCTTGATGAAAGTGTATTAAGGCAATAAAGCCTGAGAATAGAGACAAATCTTTCTAAAAATTTAAATGTCCAAGTGAAAGAAAAGTTGACTGAAGGATATTCAGATCTAACAATGTTTGTTTGTAATTTATTTTATTGCTTTTGTGTTTAGATATGTCTTCAGCTAGTTCACATATGATTTCATATTTAAAATATAATTTAAAAATCTATGTTATATATTTTCATAGATGGTATTATATAAATCTTTAATTTGAACTGTTTATAAATGGTTCATTGTACTAATAACCCATCTTCTCTCTGCTGAGCTGGAACATCACCTTTAACATATAATCAATTTTGACTTTGGGGGGACCATTTTTCAGATTTCTCTCTGTTCCCTTAATTCTAATGCTTTTATAGAACTTCCAGTCAAATATGACTATGTTGTCTTGAGGAGGGTATGTCTGATGTTACCTGACCATATGACAATTCAGAAGTAATTTTATTCCTTTTTAACTTGAAGACGTGCTTAGGTTTTCCTAAAACTAAACTAAACTAAAAACTAAAGGTTTTCCAGATTCACTCTTTTCTGGTCATTTCTATTTTGCTCCCTTCCTACTACCAGCTCCTCACCCTAGAATGCAGTGCCCACCACCACTGGGTGTCCTCCACTCCTTCTGCCATTATGTATTCCTGGTAGTTGAAAAGATATAAAAAGAGACATTGAGGTGAGAAATGTAGTAGTAAAGTAGCCTTAATTTCTAGCCCTCATGTAGTTAGAAAGAGAAAGGAAAGGAAGGTAGATGGTGATGAAGAGTTTTCTAGTAGGTAAAAATTACTGATATTTGAGGAAGAGGACATTGGAAATTTTCCCCTAACTTTTCATTATGCTATATGGCTTGGCTTTATTACCACTTATGATAAAGAAAATTCTTTCTGCTTCACGACAGATTTTAGTGCTCATAAAACTTCATATCTTTTTATTTGTAAATATTTAGATCAGCAGTTGGTGACTAAATTTGATGCTTCACGTCTACCAATATGCTGCTTCAAAACTGTCAATAAGTCTCCCATCTCTTAATGAACTAGAATAAAGCCTTCCCTGCCCTGGAGCCTCTAACATTGCCCCAACTTTATCTTATCTATAGTCTTATCTCTTTGACACTCCTCTCCTTTGTTACATTCTAGCCAAGCTGCTTTTATCTCCTTGCTTGCTCCCTTCACTTTCCTGCCTCCGGGATTCCTGGCATGTCATTCCCTCAGCCTGCAATTTCATTCACTGTTTAAGAGAAATCTTCCTTCACTGGTCATCTTCACAGGCTGTCAGATGACACTGACATGAGTGTATGGTCTTTATCGACACAGTGTGACATTATCAAAAATCTTTGCTATAAAAACAGCCATTTAGGAGATGTCCTCATTTTATATCCCCCTTCTGTTCCTCAGAGAAGTACTGTTCCAAGTTGGTTCCAAACTTCCAGTTGCTCTGAAAGTCACCTAAATGACAGTGGTGACATTTGGGAGTGCAGAACTCTCTTCAACTGGCTTTATAAACCCATTTTAAAATTGTCAATTATTGACATCTAACAGCTTGGCAATGAAGTGTTCCTTGAAGCCTTGATGAACTCAGATTTGGGATACAAAATCAATTCAATTTCAAGAGTTTGGTTGAAGAAGGGGCACTAAAGCAGTAGCCTGGAAACTGGGGGAGTGAGAGCAGCATCGTGCAGAAAAAGTTAGAACTGGGTCTAAGCATCTTGGTTTGGAGTCTTACATAACAGTTCAGATCTTAGCTTAGCATGTACTAGGTATGTGATCTTACGCAAGTTATTTAACCATTCTGAGCTTCATTTTCCTCATCGCCAATGGCATGTTTAAGTTTAATAAGTGAATGGAATACAAAATACCTAGAATAGTGTTTGAATTAATGTCGACATTATTATTATCACTGTCACAGATCTGCACTATATTGCCATGTGACTCCATATATATTATTTGACTTTGCAAGGCTTTTGTTTTCTTCTCTATAAAATTAAGAAATTCGTCAGATGATTTCTAAGGCTGCTTCCAGTTTTTAAACTTTATTTTTTTCCAATGGGTAGAACTGGTAGAATAATGTTTAGTTTGTTTTCATTCTTGTGTGTTTGTAACCCTGACTAACAAATCTTAAATCATCAAAGCCATATCTATAATAGTTCAATACCAGTTCTATGACAGACAACTCATTAGAGTGTGGCCTGACAAAATTTCACAACATAGTGCCTTCTGGCCTGCTAGTCAATCAATGAGAAAGTGATCTTGTTCTTTAGATTCGGGAGACTGTGACATCATTCATTAAGGCAACCAGAGTTGCAGGCAACCAACCAATTCTACCTGTGTATTTCCAAAGTTACCTACAATCGTGGCCTATTGTACATAAGTGTCATTTAGGAGCAGGTCCTTGAGGAAGGTGCTGTTCTACCCTCAACACGTCTCTGGCTTACAGTTTAAATTTGATAGAACATTAAGGTGGAACTTAGAAGTGGGTAGGATAGGAGTATGTCAAGTTCAGCATGATTGTATTCTAAGAAAATTCACCAGACTTTTCATCTCTCTGAAACACACTTAAACCTAGTGTCTGATTCATCTTTCCATGTTGGTTGGAAAAAAGCTACTATGACATTTTAAATAATGAAGCCCATCAAAATGCTGGGAGATACTTAGATTGGTAAGTAGGAAGACTAATTGTGTGACCTTTGGAAAGTTGCTAAACCAACATGTGTATGTTTCTTCATCTATTAAAGTAAGGGGTGAATTCAGATGGTCTGTCTCGGAGGCAGAAATTCATCTATCTCTTTGAAGTTCTCATTTTCAAGGTTCCATCAGAATTACGTGATTTGTGCGTTAAAAATGCACATTTCCAGATCCCAAGTCCATTTATTCTGATTAAGTTAATAGAGAATGAGGCCAGAAAATATGCATTTTTAACATGCATTTATGGGATTTAAGATACAGGCCTGCAGTGATGACTCTGGTGCTGATGATGCTGGCATAATAACCTCCCTTAATGGGTCAACTAAATGTGCTATGACATAATAAATCTTCACAGAACAGCTTTCTGAAGTAGGTACTCTCTTAGTAATTTTATCTTTAAAGAAATGGGGTCATAAAGAATATGTAGTTAATAATTACAGACATACAGTTAACAGGTGGAAAGAACCAGGATTTGAGTAGATTGACCAAAACCAAATCCTATTGCCTTAACTTCTACTTTTTATTGCCTTTCTGGGTCATGCTAAAGTTTGCCTTAGCTGCCAACATGCCAGTCTTCATTCCTCTATTTTTGATAGACTGGATGTGGAATTTCAAAACCACCTAATTTAAGTTCACTTGTTCAGGCCTCCATGCTTGTGTTTCTGAACTAGCTGGGATGGTGCCATGGTTGTTAATCTTGGAAGTGTAGGGAATCACAAAAGCGGCTTTCGCTCCTTTCATTCAGAGCAACTAGGGCACTGCAAGGACCCTATGGTGCCTTTGTATGAATTAGAGAAAGGGACTTCCTCTGGGTGACCCAACTAAATCCCACCAGGGGTGGGACTAATCTCAAAACTTCTTGGTTCAGACTGAGGCAGAACCACCAGGTTTGGGGCTTGGGAAGCAAAACTCAGGTTGAATTTAAGTTCTGATTTATGCCGCTGACTGGGTGCCTCGTTCAGGATGTGTTCAGGGCAGATGTGCCCTGTAACCCCTACAGGGCTGGAGCATTTAATGTCTCTGCCCCTCAGTTTTCCCTTCAAAGTCCTATACTTGACGTTATAAAAACGTCCTATACTTGACGTTACAAACAAAAAAGGAGGTAGAAAATGGGGTATTGGAAACATAAAATATGTTTAACTTAGAGTCCTATATGTGGATGTCAACAAATAAAGGGCAAGCATATGCAGGAAAACTGAAGTCTATCCTGGGCATAATTTATCTTTGTCAGGTGTCAGTGGACCTGGCCTTTATTTGAAAGCAATCTAATTAATGAGATTAGGGCCCCTGAAGTTCTTCACTGCTGAAGTAAAGGAATCCATATATCCTAAAGTCTTGCATAGATCTCCTCCTCCCTCCCACCCCCAGTTTAATATACTTCTTAAATACCAATCATTGATCATTCCCTCATCAGAATTAAAAAACAAAACAAAACAAAACAAAAAAAACACCTTAAATTTATGTTTGGATTTAAAGAGAAACAAAACAAAATAAAACACAGTTGATGGTGGTTGAGAGTGAAACCATATCAAGGTTTCTGTTCCAGGAGATTTGTTTGTCAAATAGAACTCCCCAACCAAAAACAGAAAGGAAAAAACCCACCTTACTTTGATGCTGTTCAAAAGCCCTGGGCAGTTTCTACCCTATTTGTTATTTCTGGATTTTTTTTTTTCAGTCCATCTGTTTATTTTCTTTTGAGCAATCATAGCAAAACAGAAAGCCAGCTTCTGAGGATCTGAAAGCAGGTAGGATTTAGAAATAATTTGAAAAGTATAATTATAAATTCTCAGAATAGAGGATCTCAGATTGTCTGATACTATAGGCATTTAATATTTCCTTTACATTTATGTACTATTTGTATGAGGGAGCATTTGTTTGTAGCGAGAAAATCTGAAATGTTCAAAATCATCTGAGTTGAGATCTTTAGGTTTTTGTTTTTTTTTTTTTTTGGTAACTGTGAGACATAATTTTGGATCTTTAAAAATATGGGAGGGGTTTTCCAAAATTCTACTAAAAAACTCCCAGGTTATAACATCAAACCTAGGAGATATATTCTAAACTTTCCTCTTTAAATGTCCAAATATTTGATGCTGATGCAGTACATTTTGATAAATCAGGTAATATAGACTTTTATTTAAATAGTAGCTTCAATCCAGATTGCTGAAAGTGATAACATCTAGAATACAACATATTTAAAAGTCCACATATTTCCCTAGGAATGAGGGGAAATGATGGTAACGTTATCTTGCCTTAACTTTCATTTGACATTTTTTAATGACAGAATTTTGACATAAAGTCATCCTTGCCAAGAATCTGAGCAAATGTCCCTGGTCTTCCTGGACTTCTGCCAAAAGGCAGTGCAGCTTTTTATGACTTGCCTCAACATACAGGGACAATGGTGACCACCATGGAAACTTTACACACCCCTTTCGTTATGGGTGAGCAGACAGACTTCAGCCCACTCACATGTGGAAGGCTAGGGGTAACAATGAGCCCATTCCCCAATCAGATATGCATCATCATTTCCAATTTCTATGTACTGAAAACCCAAAGCATTACTGATACTGTAAGTTGGCATGAATAATGGCTGGTTCTGTACATCCTGCTAATGGCTAACACATAAAACAGATTCTGTCTTCCAAGTTAGGGTGTCTCTGAAGTGACAGAAAAGACATGCATGGATGAATAGATAACTCCATTTTTAACCTATGGACAATTAAACTTTAGTATTAGTCACATTAGCTTAGGTTCTGTTGACCTCCAAATCTCAGTCACTTAATTCAATGAGTTTCACATAAACTCTTATCCCAGTGCATATTGGGCAGCCATCCTGCACCTTGTAGCTATGCCATCTGAAACACACAGCTTCTAAAAACACTGCAGAGAAAGAGAGGAATGGATGAACTAGCTCAGCCCAGACATAAAACATGTCATTTCCTGTCAGCATCCATGGGCCAAACTAGATACGGGGCTCCAGAATAATTGCTAGGAAGGCTGGGAAATGTAGAGAAGTATATGGAATAATTGGTGAGCACTAAATATTATGCAAAAACTACCCAGTAATAGTCTGAGGACTTCATACTAAAATAGAAAAAAATTTTTAATGAAGAATATGGTTTTGCATATCACCTGAGGTTAGCCTTGGAAGCTATTTTCTCCTGGTGAAATCTTAAAAGAAAATGAAAAGATACATGGACATTATTGAGTTCATTTCTGCGCTTTGGGCAGAGCAATCAGCCATTAATTTACTTTAGCAGTCTGACTGAAATGAATCTGTTTACTTATACTAATACCCAGCATTTGAATGGAATAGTATTAAGAGCTTAAGCTCTAGGGACAATTGCTCAGCTTCAAAACTTGTCCCTACTACCTGCTAGCTGCAGTATGGGCAAGCTGTAGAACCCCTCTGAGGCCAAGCTGCCACACCTGTGAAACAGGAGTAATGATGCTAATAAAAGAGCAGTTCCTGGGCTAACGTAAGAAGTAAATGGAAGAGTGGTGCATAGTACAGCCTTTGACTCATAGTACGTACTCCATAAGCCCTGGATATTTTAAATAAGAAAAGCCAAGATACTCATTTATTCTGTTGCCTTAGAGTTCCTTGTGATCAGTGTCAGTTAACTAGCTATGACAACTAGCTAGCAATAGTTGTTGTTGGACTATCCATAAGTTTGTGCCCTATGCATTTATAGCAAGAGGCATAATACTGAAATAAATGAAGCATCAGAGAGGGGCTCCACAGAGGAACTTGTTAATTCCCTGAAGATGAAAAGTTAAGGGCTATATCTCACAGTGTTTTAATACTCTCAAAATAGTTAACTCAAGCCTGGCAATCAAGTTTTCTTAACGTTATTACTGAATGAATAAATGAATGATATTTGGATAGTATCTTTGATAATGTCTGCTATTGAGAGGTAGCCTGAAAGATGTAGACTAATTTCCTTGTGCTATAGCCACACTAAATTTTGAGCTAAAATGTATACTTTTCAGTGCTTTAAACTTTTCTCTGTATGTTTTTTATTAACCATCAAATTTCACAAAATGATGATTAAATTTATTTTTTGTCAAATAATTAACTCGATACTCCTTCCATACAATATTTTATAAAGAGGTTATAGTTATTACGTCTTACTTGTTTTTATTTTACTTTCACCTTAGAAGCCTTCAGGGAGAGGAGCATATCAATTTGAAGCTGCTATTCCAATATGATCCCAGTTAAACTAAATTGATGAATTTATCCACTGAGATTTATTTGTGAATGGTTAAATTATTTGGCTGGCAATAAGCTATAGAATTTGAGTACCTCCTTTTTGTATATCTTAATTATATATAATGAAATGTTTTCTGGAACAAGCAAACTTCATGCATTCGTTCTATGCTGCCTCTACATCAGAGGCATGTTGTGTCAGCTGACAGGGTTCTTCTCACCACTTGGATGGCTGTGAGTGTAGTAATCAGTGACAAGGTCTAGGAAGGCACCAGAAGTCAACTTCTCCTGTGTCACTGGGGGCTAGTAATGTGAGTTTCATTTATTCATTTATTGATGTGAGAATAGCTGATACCAATTAAGCACAAATGATTCCAAATGCTAAGAATACATCCTCTAACGTAAAAGTAAATCAGCAATTATATTCTTTGAAAACATTCACAACTGAGCACATTCCACTCTAACTAACGGCATTCATATTAATATTTATGGGCCATGGGATAACATTGTCCATTAAACAGATCTTTATTTTAGAGCATGCATAAGAAATGACAGTGAAGAAACTTTCTTCAAACTGCAGAACATGTTAACATGGTCCAGGTTTGAAAATGAATGCTGTAGAGGGGTAAAGTCTTAATTATATGAGTTCCATATGATAGACAAACGGCTGTTAGATATTAATCTAGAGGAACTCAGGAAACAAGAAATCATTGGAGACCAAATAAAGGGCAAAAAACTTCAACAGACAGTCAGAAAAGCCTAGTATAAAATTGAAGCAAAAAGATGGCATCTGCCAAGGTAAGAATCTTGATTAAAGTTGTTCAAATTATAAAGTTGCTACAGTCCTGAAAATCAGCTCCCAGAAGCAACTGCTGTGTTCAATGCTTTGTTGTCTCACCAGGCTGCGATGGATACTGGGGAGGTGGGTAGGGTGGAGGAAAGAGCTTTACAACTAGATTATCCTGAGTTTGAAACTTGTCATCACCTTCTCCCTTCCTCACTGTTGGTAAAAATTGGGTGTTACTAAGCTTCTTGAAGCTTCAAGTTTTTCTTACCTGAAACAGGAAACAAGAGATATATGTCCAGCATTAAGAGTCATGTGATGGTGTATGATAAGTGCCTGGAAGAAAACATAGAAAATAGGAACAGGTTAATCATGATTATGGTTTTCATCCTTCTGAATCCTCTCTTAATTACTGCGAAGCAAAGGACATCATATCATTCCCACAGAACTAACAGTTGCAGGCTACTGACTTCCCTGTTTAGAGCCTTTGCTCTCCAGATTACCATAGTTACTATGTGATGTTATTAATTCATTTACATTACCTACCTATTTCCTATAGGCATATGAATGAGTTACCCTTATGTAAAATCATAAATAAGTGTTGATCAGGACCTTAGTTTTTTTACAAAATTCAAGTGAATAGAAAATGAGGCGACTTGGCAAAATGCCTTGAACATAGTATTAACAACTAAATGATCCTAGTGTCTCTGAGCTAAAATCCCCAAGCCTAACAATCATTTTTCAGTTTCCAGTTCCATAATCATTTTTCCTATGTTGACCTCTTCACATAGAATTTGGACCAGGAAGAAACTGCAAGACTGCCCAGTGTGTACTATTCGTTTGCCAAGTGAAAAAACTGAGGCCCCCAGGGGAAAAGATCTTAGCACAGTAAGATCACATAGTGTCAGAACAAGGAATAACCCTGGGTCACCTTATTGACTGCTTAAAGTTTTTCCAAGTACATCTCTAATTTCTCCCTGAGTGAGTTGACAAACAAAACATTTAGTATTTTACCTGGCACAGAGTCAATACTCAATAAAAGTGAGCTGTTAGAATTGCTATTTCCATCTCTTACCTTTGTTCACACTGTTTCACGAACCTATGATGTTCTCTTCCTTCTGCTTAATCACGATCTGACCTGTCTGTCAAACTGCACTTTGGACTCTTGTTTCTGGTCACTACATATTCAAAACTGGCTCTTTCCTTTGTGAAGTCCAAGAGCGCTTCGTCTTCCTATCACTTCTCAGCACTTAGTCTACTGCCTAGTGTTGTTACTACGTTTCTTTCTTACATGTGTATTGCTCAACTTCCCAACAACATTTCAGTTCCATTGGAGGGTGGAGGAATCTTCATACTGTGTTCACCTACACAGTGCAGTGTGCTCAGTATTTTGCTGATGGATTGAAAGATGTGCACTTCTAGTGTTCTGAGGAAAACATCATAAAACTTGTGCCAACTCAGTAACCTGTGTCCCATGTCCTCTACAGCTGAAAACACCAGAGCATCACAGTAAAGTTTTGGCAAACAAAATTTTAAGGTAGCTAGACAGAGAACGCTATTATTTTTTCGAGAACTGCTAAGGTTGACATTTACAAAGCACAGTGCCTATGCAACTGCCTAATAAAGAGAATATAAATTATTTGCTTCATTCACAACATTTCAGAGGCTAGATGTCCTATAAAAATTACAAGTATCATCACACTGGCTACGCACCTGTCAATGTTTAGTAAGTGGGGCATATTTCTAATGTAGAAGGTGAACATGAGAACCAGAAGTAGAATCTGGTTAGGAATAAAAATAGAGCCCACCACTAAGAGATGTTGTGAAAATTAAATGAGATACTGAAATAATTCTTATAAAAATTTAGCATGGTGCCTGGCACCTGTGTTTCATTAATGTTAGTTGTTCTTGTTGTAACTGTTAAGACATGACATTACGACAAAGATGAAGGCATTATATCAATACTTGGGTATTTGTAATCAGTGTTAATACAATTGCAGGCTCAGTAAAATAGATGGGCCCAAAAGTCAGACTGTAAGATATATTTTAAAAACGAACGGGGTAGGGACTTCCCTGGTGGCTCAGTAGTCAAGAATCTGCCTGCCAATGTGGGGGACACAGGTTCGAGCCCTGGTCCGGGAAGATCCCACATGCCGTGGAGCAACTAAGCCCATGCGCCACAACTACTGAGCCTGCACTCTAGAGCCCGTGAGCCACAACTACAGAGCCCGCACGCCACAACTACTGAAGCCTCCGTGCCTAGAGCCCGTGCTCCGCAACAAGAAGCCACCGCAATGAGAAGCCCGAGCACCACAAGGAAGAGTAGCCCCCGCTCGCCGCAACTAGAGAAAGCCCGCATGCAGCAATGAAGACCCAATGCAGCCAAAAATAAACAAACAAATAAATAAATAAATTTATTAAAAAAAAAATGAATAGGGTAGGAGTAACACAGACCCTGAGAGAAAACTGTCTCTAAAGAATTTTGATGGTCGGGAGAATAAGAAAGAAAATGGTGAGTTTATGAAGAAGAAGGGCTGAACTGGAGTCCATTTACAAATTCTGGCAAAGACTTGAGAATATCTTTGAGAATGTAGAGCAGAGCTCCAGCAGAGGGAGAGTTTGAAGATAAATGAGAGGAGAGCAGGGGAGGAGGAAAGGCCTATAGACCTAAAGCAATTTCCACACCAAAGAGGTGTCAGAGGGAAATGGTGACACATGCAAAGACCCTACTTGCACATACATCCACTCTTGGAAGAACACCGAGGAAGTAAAGCGATGGAAAATGAATTAGGCCAGGTGAAAAGTTCAGTAAATTCACTGAGCTCTCTGAAGCGGTGTCATGTATATTCACTGTCCTTAATGGGCACACTGAGAAGATTTCAAGTGCATCATATTTATGATCTATATGCATATAGAGATATATAGTATAGAAAGATGGACAGAAAGCCTATTTCATGTGAGTTATTTGCTCCTTTTTAGTCAATAGAGAGATTTGCTCTTTTTTAGTCAATAGAGCAGGGCAACTAAGATTTCAAAAGATATAATTCACACTGTTGATATGAAAATGTAACTGAAGGGAAAGTGGATTTCTGAAAATTTGAAATGTGAAAAGTTTCTGTAAATGATTGATGATGTGCCCTTTTATCTTACGGGCTCCATTTTGTATTTTAGCATGAAAACCTTTGTAAAACAAGAACATCCATCTACAGTATACTTTATTTTATGTGAGGTGTAGTGCTCATTTGTTATTTTGCCTGATCAGCCTCCATATCTCCTATTTTTAGGGACAGCTCCTTGGTTTCCACCTTACTCTCAGTCCTGCAGTTCACATGGGGCTGATCAAATCCCTACCTCCTAGGATATTCATAAAACCCAATTTTAGCTAAACATAGTCCTAATTTCAGGTCTCAAGTTTGGGAATAAGATTTAAAGGATTAACTCTTGCTGGAACTTTTGGCAAAGAGGTTTAACACTCTACGGAAGTGTTAAGCTGGTTGAATGTAGAACTCAAATTGTAGGAGCTGCCATAGGAAAAAAGCCTTGCTGAGAATAAAGTCAGCACATAATTCTTCATAAATTTGTTGGAGCATCTGGATTCAGCTCTGCCTGAAGAATGTCCCTACACTTAACAGTGATATGGCCAAATCAGTTTGAATTAAATTTATATCATTTGCAAACAAAGAATATTTACTAATAAGTGAGAGTACAGATTCTGGTTTCCAAACCATACAAACTCATTGCATTTTTCTTTGATTTTTTAAAAAATTGAAGTACAGTTGTTGATTTACAATGTTGTGTTAATTTCTGCTGTACAGCAAAGTGATTCAGTTTTACATATATATACATTCTTTTTAAAATATTATTTTCCATTATGGTTTATCACAGGACATTGAATATAGTTCCCTGTGCTATACAGTAGGACCTTTTTGTTTATCTATTCTATATACAATAGTTTGCATCTGCTAACCCCAAATTCCCATTCCATCCCTCCCCACCTTCCCTTGGCAACCATAAATCTGTTCTCTATGTCTGTGAGTTGGTTTCTGTTTCATAGATAAGTTCATTTGTGTCATATTTTAGATTCCACATATTAGTGATATCTTATGGTATTTGTCTTTCTCTTTATGACTTACTTCACTTGTATGACAATCTCTAGCTCCAACTATGTTGCTGCAAATGGCATTATTTCATTCTTTCTTATGGCTGCAAACTCATTGTATTTTTTTTATCAACCACCTTACTATTTTGCAACCCTATGATCAGTCATTTCAACTACATTCTCATCACCTCTAGCAACCTAGAATGTCTCACTTATTTGACTTTTGACCAAAACAATCTTTGACATTGTCAATCCTGTATATAAGACACTGAATACTGCAAAAGAGTAGAGCAACAGATTAAAAAAAAAAAATCCTATATGTTTTAGACATATAACTTTCCTTTTGACATTATCCCCAGGAGATGGAGTATAAAATTGACTTATTTTTAATTATCTTTTATGTGTAAGATTATGTTTTGAATGCAACTATATTTAAGGCAGCACAATGAGGCTACATGGCTTTTATATAGGTTATACTTATAAACAAATAAATGTAATTAAATGATACCACTGCTTTCATATAAAATGAAAAGAAGATACAGTGGGGAAACGAAATAGTGGGCAATTTGCAACAACATGGATGGAGGGTTTATGCTTAGTAAAATAAGTCAGACAGAGAAAGACAGATACTGTATGTTATCACTTTTATGTGGAATCTAAAAAATAAAACAAACTAGCAAATATAATAAAAAATACACAGACTCACAGATACAGAGAACAAACTAGTGGTTTTCAGTGGTGAGGAGCAAGATGCGGGTAAGGGATTAAGAGGTATAAACTACTATGTATAAAGTAAATAAGCTACAAGGATATATTGTACAACACAGGGAATATAGCCAATATTTTATAATAACTATAAATGGAGTATAATCTTTAAAAATTGTGAGCCACTATGTTGTACACCTGAAACATATAATGTTGTAAATCAACTACACCTCAATAAAGAAATAAATATAAAAAAATAGTGGGCAGTCAATTGTGCAGGAGGAAAGTATTAGGAGACGTTGAGTAGGGAAAGTAGATTTTTAGCAGAGTCTTGAAAGATGAGTGTATATTTTGCAGATATCAGGCCATCTGATGTGTATGGGTTGTGTCTAGGGATGTTGGGAAGGCTTCAGGATGATCAGCCTTGCACAGAGTATACATTTCAAAAATATCTAATAAATTAAATTGAAGTAGTTATAAACATGTTTTACATTTTTAATGAAAATTCTATGTATCAAAATGGCTTTAAAAAAATAAACACCCAAATTACTTTAAAAACAAAGGGACTTTGTCTTACTTCTTCTTTCAACCAAACAAAGGATAATGTTTTGGGGCACCTCCTTATGTATAGTCTTGTGCAGTGTGGTGGAGTAGGTGGATTATGAAAGTCATGTAAGGCTCAGGATCTAACCCTTTGTTGAATGTTCGTAGTATTCCAGAAGTAACACACTTGCTTATGTTATTGTATTAGTTCAGATTCTCACTGTGAGAAAAATGTATGAAGTATGAAGCACATAAAGAACACTTTCCCACTACAGGAAAAAACACATAATTCTACTTGTGAAGTCTATGTATTTATATACACAAATGCAAGTCTATACTACTGTACCTCTAAGAACATAGCACTACGTCTACCACAAGAGAGACTAAATAAATATTTGTTGAATGCATAAATAAATAGAATAATGCTATTTTGTCATTCTTGGACTTATGCCATGGAAACAGTATGTATGCAAATGTGTCTACAATGAAATCTTTTGGTTGCTTCCGTAATTAAAACATGTTGGATACACTTTAAGGAGGCACTGAATATTGAATTTTGCCTTGTGATGAATTGTGTTTTAACAAGGTGGTAACATACTTGAAAACATAACAAAGCTGTACTTACATGACACTAAATATCCTAGATAAATTCTAAAAAGTTCAATAACAAATGGAGACGCATAGTTTACCATAGCCAGACATAAGGATATTTGAATAGGTATGGATAATTGATTGCCTTTTTAAAAACAATTTGTCTAGATGTTTTGCTGAGTATCATCAGAACCACTTAGCACTTTTTATTTTAAAAGAAAAGTAAAGAGATTCAGAGTGCTAACATGGCCCAGTGGTCAAATATGGAGAATGTAGGAATTCGGTATATAATAAATCTAAATACGCTTTTCAGGAATGGCATAGTGGTGACTGTGATGATGGTGATGATAATGATAATGGTGATAAGGATAGTGATTTGACACCAGTGCATCTTAACTGCAATCCACCTTACTTTATTCTGCTTTCCATCTTGCAGAGTCAGGTAATGGCACAGACATTAAAATCAATTTTCTTGTTGACTAGATCCTAGGAAAAAGAGCTCCAGGTGAATTTTAACTGTCTAATGACAGATTTTATGACTAAGGCATTATGAAAACTGCTATCAAGGTACAGGACCAATGAGAGAATGCGTGGTAGAGAAAGCCAAACAGCTTTATGACGCATCTAGTACAGGTATTTGGGAAAATTCAGCTTCTGCTTCTGCTTGGTGTCCTGGGGTGCATGAGAATTCCAGTCTTTCTGACTTCAATTAACCTCTTTTACAAGTGAAGCCAAAAAGAAAGAAACATGCATAATAACTATTGCAAAGAAATATTTCAAAGTCATTAAATGCACATTAATAATCTTGGGAATATATAATTTTGTAGGTGACAGATACTATTTTTACACCTGTTCTTTAGAGAAAGAATAAGTTTCTCTTCATTAAAGACTAATGAGTGACATTACATTTAAGTGTTCACATTAGATATGCTTCTTTGAATTTAATGATGGGGCAATGAGGCCTTTAATTAAATACTCAAAACTCTCCACTGGGAGAAACAAAACAAATTTATCTGCAATTTTAAAAAATAATGGAATCCATCTATTATATAATAAAATTTGAAAATTTTGGATATTTAGACATGTTATTATAGTACCTTTGAAAGCTTAGTTCTTGATACCCTAGTTTATTGGCATAACAAAGTAAGTAATATGGTAATTTGTGCTTATTATTTTTTTGTTTTGTTTCCATACCTTCAAAGTTCACTATGGAATACTGAAGAATTCCCTATAACACTTGGGTTGTTACTGTTACGGGCTCAGTATCCCACAATAGCGACAAATCTTTAAACAATAACTAAAAGAAAAATAATTATGAGATTAAAGATTGCTATCTAGAAAATGGATTATAACCAGTTTCCTAAATTATTTGATCTTCCTAAATTAAATTTCCCCTATTTCAGACCACAGTATGTCCATTTACCCTATGCTAGAATTCACTATGTATTTATTAAAAATATAAAATATAATTACAGTTATTAACATTTTAAAAATATTAAAATAGGAGCATAATAACATTACTGGATTTTCCCAGTAAGTTACGCTTAAATGAAATCATTTCTTCCATAGACACTGTCATTTTAAAGGTTTTATAATTTCTGGAAAACCTGGAAGAGAAAAGCAGTCGTTACGTGCAGCATAGTTAAGACTGCAATAAATCAAAATATCACTTGGTATATTTACTGAGCACTTAGTTTTGTTCTTAGCTCCTGCTATTGTCTAGTTTAGTTAATGGTCATCATTTTGACAAATATCAAAGAAAGACAAAGCAAAATGTCATTTCTTAAAAAGGGAAAGGATTAAAATGCCTTGAAGGGATCAGGAAGAAAAAAATAACTCTCTCACAGTCCATTTTGATGGACTTACGATAAAATCTTTCATTAGGCAAAGGCTTGGGAAGCCTACTGATGTGGGATTAGATACAATTAGATGAGACTTAAAGCAGATGCTACAAAGCTTATGTGAGGCTGCTAATTATTGGTGGTGGACTTTTGCATTTTTCATGGAGCTCAAGTATAATCTACAGGCTGCCTTTACTTAACAGCTTTACTGAGAATTCATATTAATAAACAACAGATCCTGGAGGCTTTTTTTTCAGCAGACCAATGAAAGAGATTGGGGGAAACATACTTTTCACTGAATTTCTGAAGACGCCATAATTTGGTGACCATGTGACATAAATAAGAAAGAATCTTATACCTTCATGCTTTTGTGAATAAGAAAGAATTATCTTGAAATATTTTGATGATGTACTATGGGATGTAAAAAAATTAAGGATTACTGATTTTCTATTCATACTCCTAACACTTATTTACCAAGCACCTAAAGTGCCAGGCGTTGTTCTAGGATCTGAAGGTTAAGCAATGAACAAAAGAGATCAAGTATCTAACTTAGAGATTTGGAACACCAATACCAAAACTTAATATTTGACTACGCAGTTCTTCAAAATTTGCAATATTTATTTAGTTATTTTTGTTTGTCTGTTCATATTCTCTCTGTTTTGGCTAATATCTTTTGCTCTATCTTTCAGTTCACTCATTATTTTCTGTGTTCTTTCCATCCTGCTGTTGAATCTATCTACTGAGTTTTTATTTCAGTTGTTTTACTTTACAGTTCAAACATTTCCATTTGGTTCTTTATACCTTTTATTTCTTTGCTGAGGCTTTCCATTTCTTTGTTGAGACTTGCATTTGTTTAAAGTGAGAATTCTAATTACTCAGTGGGACATTTAAAAATTAAAAAATATTTTTTTACAAAAATAAAATGTTTACATTTTATTACGGATTCTTTGAATTTTTGTCAGGTAATTCTAACAACTCTGTCATCTACGTATTGGCATTTATTGGTTGCCTTTCTTCATTCAGTTTGAAATCTTTTTGGTTCTTGATGTGTTGGATTATTTTCAACTGAAACCTTCACATATTTTCCTTAGATTATGAGATGGGATCTTATTTAAACCTTCTGTCTTAGCTAGTTTCCTCTGATACTATAGTGGCAGGAGAAGGGGTGGCACTTCCTAATTTTAACTAAGAGAAGTAAAAGTCTAGGTCCCCCTTGCTCTCTGTTGACACCTGATGGAGTGGCAGTATCTTTACTGTTGGGTGGGGGCAGGCGTACAGGTTCCCCTCTAGGTGTCCACTGGTAACTCCCTGGCTTGGAGGTGGAAGAGTGCCATCTCACTGAAACCACAGTGAGATGGTCTCTTGACACTGTGCAGTAGGCATCTTCTGATACCACTCAAGCCAGTGAGTGGGGCATCTCATTATTTCTGGGTAGAGGTGCAAGTCTAGACTTCCCACGTGGCCTCTACTGATATTGCAGTGTTGTAGGAGCAGTGGACCTCCTTACCGCCTGATGGGGATGAAATTCCAGGCTCCCTACTCGGCCTTCTCCTGGTGGCGGTGGTGGAAGGGGTGTCGGGGTGCTGTGTTACAGTGCGGTGAGCATAGAAGACCCACTCCAACTTTGCTGGTGTGTGTGTACATGAAGCTGCAGAAGTAGAGCGGGCATTATCTAAAATTTCTCTGTCTTGTTAGGCTGCCCCTTCCCTGGTCCTTTGACTTTTGAAGAGGTTTTGTTTTGTTTGCTTGTCTGCACTTGTTCTTTCAGCCACT
The DNA here is from genome assembly GCF_028564815.1 of Eubalaena glacialis. NCBI lineage: Eukaryota > Metazoa > Chordata > Mammalia > Artiodactyla > Balaenidae > Eubalaena > Eubalaena glacialis. Next base: position 98,995,889 of record NC_083722.1, on the reverse strand, counting down.
AGCTTCTTCAACCCAAAGAAGTCTGGGCTATATGAGACAAAGAGAAAACCCAGAAACCTCATTATCATGTTATCCCTTGGATCCTAAGGTCCACAGCCAGTCTGCCCTCTCCCTCCACCCTTAAGAGCCTCCTTTTACTTGTTTCACATATAATTAGCAGGATATTGATTGCACATAGTGAAAGGAATAGGGAAATGTATGTCTACTCCTTCTTCCTGGAAATCAGTGTCTTTAAAAAAAAAAATCTGAAATTACTCTAGTTGTAGCAGGGAGACAAAACAGTATATATTAACATATTTAGCCTTATTTTACATATATATTTGAAAGTATATTTTAAAATAATGACATAACCATAAATTTTTAAGTTTTAAGTGTATTGTGCTATAGAGATTTCTATAGTTTCGTGTGTGTGTGTGTGTGTGTGTGTGTGTGTGTACCTGTATGCATACGCACATACATTTTTATTTTGGGGGAATATCTCTTTTGTTATTATTATTCTTCCACTACTGAATTGTTCACAAGTATTCATGTGAATGTCTTGATACTTCCCCCTAAAAATGACACTTCAGTTTTATTACATAGATCATGAATTCTTTTATAGTTTCTCTTCTTCTATCAGATTGATTATCTATGTCATTTCCCTTCTGGCATATATAAGGCATAGTCCTTAATCAAAAATTACTATTTATATTCTCTCATTACTCTTTATACAGTTTGCAATTATTCTCTAATTAAATATATGTTTTCCTATCACACTATTTGCATCCAATAATATTTTGTCTAGTTTATTCTGGTTAAAATCAAAGCATTTTTTGACCTAACAGAAATACAGAGAATAAAAATAAATGCTGTGTATGTGTTACTTACATAGAGTAAAAAGATTAAAAACAACTCAGGATCTGTCCTACAGCAAATCCTGATGCTCTCATATATTTAGCATCTCTGGATCAATGCTGTTTTTGTAAATAGTTTTATTGAAATATAGCTATTCTTAACATATATGTATTGTCTATGGCTGCTTTAATGCTATAACAGCAGAGTTGAGTAGTTCAACAGAGATCAATGGATCCTAACACCTAAAATATTTACTATCTGGTCAGTTAAAGAAAAGTTTGCAGAGGATTATAATTACTAAAACTTCTAGAGAAATAAAGTGAATATAAGCAATACGCATCATCTCTGAAGGATCCCTGATGCCCACATATGATAACATATTTAAGAATGTGTGTTCCTCTTAACATTTAATGCTAGGAGAAGAATGTCAGACTAATATAATGCTATTATACATACAGGTGGCATTACACATTGCAAATTTAGGAGAATAAATAATAATATCTTCTCTTAGTATTTTGCTTTGGCTTTTGTAGGAATATTTCCCTTTTTATTTCTTCCTCTGTTCTGGCAATCTTTTCATGTTTCTTTTGCATGTGTATCTACTTCTATCAGTCATTATATATAGTTCCAGAAAGTCCTGGACTTTATTTCAGTTCTTTTCCTAGGCAGCTAGACCCACAGAAACAACTTCATTTGACATGTACTCATGTGAGAACTAAATATCTGTAGCCCAGACCTCTCTTTTCAGATCCGTACTTGTATATTCAGTTGCCTACTAGCGTTCACCAGATGACCGGTGTTAAGGCACATAAAAATGAATACATTGAAGCTGACCTTACCAGCCCTCATGTCCTGTGCACCCACTGCTCTCTGTCTCAGTGGGTTGCCCCACCATCTATTACTTTGGACAAGCCAAAAACCAAGAAATCATCTTTTGTCTGTAGTGTTCTTCAAGTTTACTCATATTGTAGTTATGCTATTGCTTTTCATTTGTTTTAATCTGGCTTTGGTGTTCTTCACTAAATTAAGTGTTCATTCTATGAATATTCTAGAAAATTCACAGCAATTATCACCAAGTATTTTCTTCTTAATTCTCCCTTTATTTCCTATTTGGGATCTCTACTTATTCTGTTCTCTTTGTCTTTTTCCTATTTTCAATTTCATATTCCCTCTTCTTTGATCTGTATAGATCTTCTGACCTACCTCGTAGTTTAAAACTCTTTCTTCTATAATTTATAATCTGCTGTTTAATTTTTTTTGTTTTCAATTTAATACCTGTAAGTAATGTTCCATTCATTTTCAAGTGCATCTGTTATTTTTCCATACTTAACTACTTTGTTGTGATTTCTAGTCCTTCTATAATTTTTAATTTTAAACCTCATTTTGCTATTTCTTTCCAAATAATTCTGTTATTTAAGTTCTTTTATCCAGTTGGTTGCATTAGTCCCTCATTAGAGGTTGTTAACTTGTTTTTAGAAAGATTTTAAGTTCCTTTTAAATTGAGATTGTGTCTTTTATGATGAAAGTCGTGCATACATGGTATTTGTGGACGTGTCTGATAAGTGGTTTTACATTAATTTTTTTATGTAGCTTCTTTGGCCAGGTATTAGAATTTTTCTAGGCCCTTTTACATGGAGGGCAGGGCATCCAGTGTCGCTGCTTTATACAAATATACAAATTCCAGCTCCTTGGAGGAGCTGGAGTCACCACATTAGACAGAACCAAAATATATTACCACATAGCTATAGCACCAGCAGATTCAGAGACCATCTGTTCTGTCATCTAAAGCCAATTAAATTAAAAAAAATCTGAGCAGTTAAGAAACAACCGTCAGCCTACAGTCTGAATCAAGAATAATTTGATAATAAAAGCTATAGCTATTACAAATACACCTAATTAGGAAGTACCTGAGTAAAAGTTTACAAGTCATTAAAGTAGCATTGAAAGAGTGAAGTATGGTTGATGGATATTAATGGGAAATTTTACCAAGGGAAAACTGTTACCTATAGCATTCTATTAGACTAATGAGTCTACAATGTCTAGGAAGGAATAGCACACAGTTTTTTAAAACTTTATTTTATTATTTTTTTAATTTTTGGCTGCATCGGGTCTTCGTTGCTGCGTGCGGGCTTTCTGTAGTTGCGGCAAGTGGGGGCTACTCTTCGTTGCGGTGCACAGGCTTATCATTGCAGTGGCTTCTCTTGTTGTGGAGCACGGGCTCTAGGCACGCAGGCTTTCCGTAAGTTGTGGCTCACGGGCTCTAGAGCGCAGGCTCAGTAGTTGTGGCGCACGGGCTTAGTTGCTCTGCAGCATGTGGGATCTTCCTGGACCAGGGCTTGAACCCGTGTCCCCTGCACTGGTAGGGGGATTCTTAACCACTGCGCAACCAGGGAAGCCCTAGCACACAGTTTTAATAGTTTTAGAGAAAACTCATAATATACTTTTGGACTGTTAAATGCCAACATACTTAACTGAGAGTAGAAAAGCAAACAAGACATTTCTTTATTATATGTTAAGTACCTAAGTTTTGTTCTTGGTATAATCATCAATAAAATCAGGTTGATTATTTGGTTTTCAATGAATAACAGAATTGCTAAAACTTCTGTTGATGCTATGTATGTGTGGTGATAAAATATTTTTCATTTAATATAATATTTTTCATGTGTTCAGCGGTTACAGATCACAAAGTATTTTACATTTTCACATACTGTTATTAGACCTTTCTAAAACCTGTTGAGTGAGTAAAGCAGGTAGGATTAGCCTTATTTGATAGATTAAGAAATTGACATTTAGAACGGGTTAGAGGTCACATAGATGGATCTTAATTTATTCTGACTCAAGTTCACTAAGCTTTCTATTACAGTATGCTTTCTCTGTTTATCAGTTTATTAGTATCTTTATAGGCAGTTCATAAAACTCATTTGAGGAACATTATGGAAAGATATTTTTTTCTGTGAGGGTAAATTGTGATGAATTCTCTAGCCAACCCGGAGATTGATGAGCGTATGCTTTCACAAATTCTTGAAGTGATAATCATATTGTTTTCATAAATATCTAGTGTATGGGAAGAGAGTCTTCAATATAGGAAATGTACAGGTAGGCATTTCTGAGGCTGCAGTATATCAAGGCAAATAAGAGAAACATCCTACCTTAACTACTTCCCTGATTTTCGTCAACATTCCTCAAAGTATGAGTGGACCAATCGCTCATATCATTTGAGAGTGCATTACAAACAAAGACTCTGTGGTCCTTCTCAGTCTAGATTCAGAGGCATTGTCTGGAAATGTGAAAATTTTTTATGAGGGCTTTCTGTGAAAACTATGCACAATGTAGTTTTAGAACCACTGCCTTGTGTGAATCTTTAAATTTAAAGTTGGAATGAAATCAAGTGTTTTGCCATCATGAAGAGATGAGGAAAACATTCAAAATGTTATAGCAGTAATATGAACTTTTACCATCATAATTAAGTACACAAAAATCTCAGGTTTGAGCCACTATTATGCCAGGCTGTGTGACATATAAAGTAAACTTAAATCAGTGCAAAACCTCATTTTTAGGAATTAATCAGGGAGTTAGAATAATTCCTTTTGTTCAATATTTGATCCTGAAAACAAACAGCACTGTTATGGCTGACATCAATCCAGAATGGAAAAAAAATCAAGAGTAGTGTTATCTTCTGGTGTGGGCAATTGTCTTCTTTGTGTTTATAACTAAACCACAGGCTTCCGTTTAAAATAGCATCTGGCTAGTTGTCCCTGAGGCAGTCTCTTCCAGCTTCTCTCTAAAATACTTATTAAGATACAGGAAAACTCACAACATCACAAAATATTAAGACTGACAGATAACCTATTGCTAGAAAATGGAAGGAATTTCCACTAACTATAAAGCCATTGGAATTAGATTGAGAAAAAAAAATGGTGGCTTCATGAAAGAGAATAGCCATTACTGAAAAAGAGAGGAAGATACTTTATTGTCCTTAAGTCTCTTCCCTTCTTTCTTTTCTCCTTTGCTTTCTCTCTTTTGTTACACAGTCTGCTCTCTATATCAAATTTCTAGGACCTTGGACAGCCACTTTCTCATTTTCTATATACTTGTTGCTTTTATAGGTAATCTCAATAATGTTTGTGTCTCCTTTCCTATAGCAGGAACACAATGGAGTAGGAAATGGGAGTATGAGAGCTTTTAAACAGGGATGCGCGGCATCCTAACAAAGCAGTATGGTTTGATACAGAGAGTGGAAAAGCTGTGGGAGAAATACATGCAGGGGACTTTCATGTACAGCTTTCATTTAGAGGGTAAGAACTCCAGGGTGTGGGATGAAGGCCACCTCTCTTAATTTCAGCAGAAAAGACCCTGGGAAATGGGCCAAGAACTGTGCACATCAATTTACTTTTCATGTATATACCTGAGAAGATGATTAGATTTATAACCAAATGGACAGTAGCTGGGGCCAAGGGCATCCTGTGAATTGGTATATACTGTAAACAGGATAAATCTCCATTCATACAAGAAGGAAAACAAAACAACATGTGTCCTATTAAAGTCTAATTGCAATACAGGGAGGGGGAAAATAGAATATTGTTATGAAGCCTCATTTAAAAAAAAGTTATTTATCAAAGAAACCAGAAGGAAGTGTTAAAATACTTCAGCTTGAATTAAACCCAATATGCAAGAAAAAATAGTATCTATGAATACATGAACAGTAAGTATGGAGAGTTTTATGAAACAAATATGAAACAAAAGGGGGATGGACCGGAAATAAAACAAGTGAGACACATAGACCAATGGCTGAGAAGTTAAGGAGTTGATCAAAATAAGGTAGAGCAAATTAAACTACAAAGGCATAATTAAAATTTGCATCAGAGGCAGTAAAGATAAGAATTACTATTGCAGCAAATGAAATCATTCATGTGAAGCACACAATTGAGATTCTTTCCTGCAAACAAAGGAGAAACACCAAGGGATTAAAAAAAACCTGCTAAACAAAAAGTGAAGTATATGGAAATTAGAGAATGGGAATCTAAAATAAGTATTTTGGATTGTCTCAAAGAAGAAACCAGAACAACTGAAATGGAAGTAATCATTAAAGGACACACACACACAAAAAGATGAAAATTTCCATAAGTGATAAAACTATGAGTCTTCTGATAAAAATGCTCCATAATATTCCAAGAAAGGGAAATGAAAAGAACCCACACCAAACTGAAAATTCTAATGAGAATAATCAAGAAAAATATTCTTAGAAGAATCCAGAAAACAAAAAAGGCGCCCATAAAAAAAAAAAAAAAAAGCACTTGAATTAGTCTCAGACTTCTCCACTTCAACAGTTACTGCATAAAGGCCATATTTATTGCATAAAGGCACACATATTTCACAAAGGCAAAAATTATTGCATAAAGGCCTTAGAATTTTGATGTTGTAAATTTGAGACCTACAAATGTAAACCACATATTCCTCCATATATTAAGTCAACATAAGAACATTCTCAAATAAGGAAGTGCTTAAAAATGTATATTTTATTTGGCCATAAATATACATTTTCTATATATATTTATATGTATCTCTATATATTTTTCTCTGTATATATATAGGTATCTTTATTTAAAATATGTTTTAGTACATACTCTAGCTGACTGAGAATAAAGTTTAAAACTCAGGAATAAGGAAAATTATAAGAAATTGAATAAATTTTGAAAACATTTAAATTATTTCAAGTATTGTAAAGTCAAAAACAGTTGATAAAAGGAGATTTTTAATATAATAATAATTTAATAACAATAATTTGGGTCTAAAACCAAATTTTCTCAAGTGAACAGAAGTAAGTTTTAAAAAGGCAGAGAACTACAAGCTTGTTACATTTCTTTATTTTTTGTGAACAGATAATAAATTAAGAAACTGTAATAATTTCATGACACTATAGAGAAAAATTGATTAATGAAGGTTATCATGAAAACAACAAGCAACCATCTAAGAAATTTAAAACTGGAAGAATCACTTTCAAATCCCTGAAGAGGGTGAGAAAAAAAAAAAAAATTCCCGTAGAAAAAGATAGAAAACTGAGGCAAATTCCAGAAAGCATAAAATAAGTTTTACTTATGAATATAAGTATTAAATGTTAAACTCTTCTATAAGAAAATTAAGACAAGTGGATTTGGCTGGCAATCTCATATATAACTATAGGAGCCACACACAAAAAATGATGAAATTACACTAAAATTTTGAAAAAACAAGGAATGATAATAATTTACCCAGTAAACAATAAGGCAATGGGAAACAATTTCAGATAAAGTAGAAAGCAAAAGCCTTATAAGAGATTAAAAAGGTCTTTTTGCAATAATATAAACATCTGGAGTATCTATAGCAAAGAAAAACCAATAAAACTATAAATGAGCACAGATACAATTTGGTAAGGAGTAATGAGAGAAAACTTGTCCTACCATGTATTAAAATATTATGTATTACAATGAATATAAAAATCATTGATTGTAATAAACACCACTTTTATGTACCACTAAAAAGAAAGAAATAATTTTATATGTTATCCTGTAAGAATCATCCTAATTTCAGAAATGTTTGCATATGATTAAGTGTGCAAATTAGAATTGATGAATTACAGTATGATAAACCTTTCATGATTAAAATAGCATCAAGCTAGGCACAAAATATGAAAACAGAAATGTGACAGCACAAATACCCTTGAAATAAATGATTGCATGAATAATATCTTAATAAACCCTATAAGAACTTTAATTCATAATATGATATCCTAAAAGAAGCCTAACAAACTGATTGGAAAGATATAGAGTATTCAATAAATGATATGAAGGAAAAATGCATCTTTGATAAAAATGTCATTAGTGTTCACTGGATGAGTATATTTGGTTAGATATAAAACTGATATAAAAAAAGACCAAAGAAAATGAAAGTGAATATTTAAATGACCTTGGATGATTAGGACTAATTATTAAAACACTGGGAAAAAAGCACAAAGGAAAACTTTTAACCATGTGAGAAGTTAAAATTTCTGAACATCACAAACACAACGAAATTAAAAGCCATAAATTGGTTGAACCATATGGTATCACTATTTTTGTGGGTCAACATTGCCAGGTATTGGCAGTCTATAAGGATATTGGGAGAAAGTTTAAATAATATGAAAATTAAAAGTTGAATATCCTTGATTGATTAAATATCTATAAATTTAAAAAAATACAAGGAGATTAAGAGGTATAAATTACTAGGTATAAAATAAATAAGCTACAATGATATATTGTACAGCACAGGAAATATAGCCAATATTTTATGATAACTTTAAATGGAATATAATCTATAAAAATTTTGAATCACTATGTTGTACACCTAAAACTAATATAATGTTTTAAATCAACCATACTTCAATAAAAAGACAAACAAATACAGTAACACCCTAACAAAAAAAAAATAGGTGGACAATAAGAGTCAATTTCTAGAAGAAATAGAAAAGGTCAGTAAACATAAAAACACTTCAGCTTAACACATATTTTAGGTAAAAAAAAAAAATTAAAAGGAAGTATACCAAAATATTACTTGTGGTTTTCTCTGGGTGTTGGGATTATGGATTATTTTAATTTGTGGAATTTTTGGTATCATTTTGTCTTGCTTATACTTTTCTATATTTTTAAAATCGTATTCCCAAATGAGCATGAGTTGTTCATTAACATCAGGAACGTATATATATGCGTGTGTGTGTATGATTGGGATGGGAGCAGATGGTACTCAGCAGAGATAATAGAACATGTGAAAACGGGAGGCTGAATGTAAAATGCTTCTGTTGGCTGAGGTTGGAGTGGAGGGAAAAACAGTTACTTGCCTCTCCAAACTCTATACTTTGACAGCACAGTGTATATTCCAGAGATGACAGTGCCTGAAGGGGACTTGATATCACCTTCAACTTAGTAAGATTGAAAGCCTTAGAGGACCATAACTGAAGATGTCTAAAAAGAACACATGAGCAAGACTGTGTATCTAAATTGAGAGTGCCAACCCCTTAGTGTTAAAAACCATCTCATTTTTTTTCTATCTTTCACACTCTGTCTTATATGGTTGATTTAAAGCAAGTAACACATTGTACGTGTGAAAAATGAGACTTGCACTAATGGAGATGCTGAAATTGCTAATACATCACAACTCCTAATGATTCCAGGTTCCTGAAATTGTGCATATTAATACAACCCTAGAAACTGAAATATTATCTAGGTCAGTGGTTCTCAAAGTGTGATCCCGAGACCAGCAACAGCATCACATGGGGATTTGTTAGAAATACAAATTCTCAAGCCCCACCCACATGTACTGAATCAGAAACTCTGGGAGTTGGGTCCAGCAGTCAGTGTTTTAAAAAGCCTCCAGGGAAAATAACAACAACAAGAAACTATGCCATTAAAAAATGGGCCGAGGAACTAAATAGACATTTTTCCAAGTAAAGCATACAAATGACCAACAGGTACAGGTACACGAAAAGGTTCTCAGCATCACTAATCATCAGAGAAATGCAAATCAAAATCACAGTGAGGTATCATCTCACATCTGTTAGAATGGCTATCATCAAAAAGACAAAACAACAAATGTCGGTGAGGATATGGAGAAAATGAAACCCTTGTGCACTGTTGGTGGGAATGTAAATTGGTGCAGCCACATTATGGACGTTCCTTAAAAAAGTAAAAATAGAACAACCATATTACTCAGCAATCCCACTTCTGGATATATATCCAACAGAAATGAAAATAGGATCTCAAAGAGATGTCTTCACTTTCATGTACACTGCAGCATTATTTACAATGGCCAAAATATGGAAGCTACCTAAGTATCCATCAATGGATGAATGGATAAAGAAGATGTAAGATGTACACACATGTACACACACACAATGGAATATTATTCAACCATGAGAAAGAAGGAAATCCTGCCATCTGCAAGAACATGGATGGACCTTGAGTGTATTATGCCAATTAAAATAAGTCAGACACAGAAAGACAAATACTGCATGATATCACTTACATTTAAAATCCAAAAAAGCAGAACTTATAGAAACAGAGAGTAGAATATTGATTACCAAGGGCTGGGGGAGGGGGGTGGAGGAAAGGTGAGATACTGGGCAGAGGGTGCCAACTTCCAGTTATAAAATGAGTAAGTTCTGGGGATCAAATATACAGCATGGTGATTATGGTTAATAATACTGGATTATATGCTTGAAAGTTTCTAAGAGAGTAGGTCTTAAATATTCTCACCACAAAACAGAAATGGAAAATATGTGATGTGATAGAGGCGTTAACACTATGGTGGTAATCACTTTGCAATATATATGTGTATCAAATCAACATGTTGCACACCTAAACCTTGCACAATGTTATATGTCAATTATATCTCAATAAAACTGGAAAAAAAGGTCCTCCTGGTGATTTTTTTTTTCATGCTAAAGGGACAGATTTATTTTCAGCTAATATATTTTTGGTATGTCAGACCAATTTATATATTTATATATATATATATATATATATATATACACACACACACACACACACACACACATACATTTATCTCCAAAGTAAAAAGAATATCAGATTTCACTGGATTCTCCAAAGAAGCAAATGATCATTTCAAAAGCATCATTTTTCAAATAGAGTTCTCCAGAGTCCTTAACAAGTAGGTATTTTCTATGCCCTTAAAGCTTCAGCTTGTAGATTCACAACTTATTGTACTAAGGATGCTAAGAGGTCTAATAGTAAGTGAACTTTTTTAACCAAGATAGTTTAATGTTTCCAGGTATCAAGAATTACCTGATCTTATCAGTTAATTAGATGTTTACCAAATAACATCATTCAAAACTGCTGTCCTATGAATCATCCTTTGTGAAACATTCTAGCTCCTTCCTTGTCGGGTCAAACAGAGAAAGGGAATAGATCATATTTCAAGTTGGTATTACAGTAGTCAAACCTTTGAAGCTTCTTTTCTTTCGGATGAATAAAAAGGGAAAAAAATTTAAAGCTTAATGGAAAATTGTAACATGCCAAATAATGTTGTAATAAATAAGATTTAGTGCTGCTCTTTTCCCATGGGGAATGTTCATAAAATAATCATTGATTTCGTTAGCAAAGTCCCCATGGAATATGAAAATCTTGGTTATTCTCTTGAAAAAAATCCTTTCAAAAATTTATAGAAAAGAAGAAATATGGGATGTGGATTTAATTTAATTTTGTTCTATTTAAATTAGGAAGTAGTTGAGGTTTAGAAAAATCTTAAAATTTTCTTGCTCTAAACTTTAAGCTTGTTTCTGACTGATCATTTTTGCACTTCTAGTCCTTCCACTTGGAATGCTGTTCCCCTTATCTTTCCATAGCTGGTTCCTTCTTATTATTCAGAATCCATCTCAGGGTTTACATGAGTACCCATTGTAAATTAACAGCTTCACCCCAAACATCACTCTCTAAAGCAACTATATTCATTTTATTGTCTTTGTGAGATTTAGAGCTATTGGAAGTAATCTTGCACACTTTATTGTTGATGCTCTTTTCTTGTTTATTTATTATCTTATTATTCTGGAAGGTGAGTTCCAGAAAAGGCAGCGGCTCTGTCTTGATCGCCACTGTGTTCCTACCACGTAGAAGAATGCCCGGCCCATTAATAAACAGATGTTGATGAAAAACAGAGAATTTGATGTTCTGTACCAGCATTTGGCAAACCTAGTCTGTAAAGAGCTGGAACGTAAATCTTTTAGGTTTTGTGCTCCACGTGGTTTCTTTCATCGTTATGCATCTCTGCCAGGGGTAGTGCAAAAGCAGCCAGAGAGAATATGTCAAATTATGAGCATGACTGTGTTACAATAAAACTTTAGTTACAAAAAGAGGACATGGGCTGGATTTGGCCCACAGGTCATAGTTGGACAAACATCATAAATTGAGATGAAAACTAGTTCCCTTCATCAAAGATGTGAGCCAAGTGCAACATGACCTCCACAGAGCACTGTGATCCTTGAGGAGTCTTGGATATGCCCTACTACCAATTACAATACTTTTTTAAATAAACTTTTTATTTTAGAAGAGTTTAGATTGACATAAAAATTACAAAAGTAATATAGCAAATTCCATTATAACCTGCACCCAGTTTTCCCATTATGGTTCATTTGTTATGACTGAAGAACCAATATTAATGTATTATTATTAACTAAAGTTCATACTTTATTCAGATTTCCTTAGTTTTTAACCTATTGCACTTTCTCTGCTTCAGAATCCCAACCTGGGTGCCACATCACATTTCATAATCATGAGTCTTTATACCAATTATTTTTAAAAAATATTTATTTATTTATTTTGGCTGCGCCAGGTCTTAGTTGCAGCGTGCAGGATCTTTGTTGCGGCATGCAGGCTTCTTAGTTGCAGCATGCGAACTCTTAGTTGCTGCATGCAGGATCTAGTTCCCTGACCAGGGATCCAAGCAGGGCCCCCTGCATTGGGAGTGTGGAGTATTACCCACTGGACCACCAGGGAAGTCCCTATACCAATTATTTTTAAGGGCATAAATTGTTATCTCTTGACTTTCATGTTTGCTCATTTCCTCTCTTTCTTCTTTTTCCATTCCTCTTTATTCTCCTTCCAAGTCTGGGCCAAAATATGGTGGTAGCAACTGATGTTGATCAAAAGGTGCTTAGAAAGGCAGCATAGCATAGCAGAAACAAACTTGCATTCTGCTCATATCTGTGTCTTTTGGTGAGATGACTTAATTCTGTACATATTGGTTTCCACGGTTCTAAGTTAAGAATGCTAAAACTCTCCTGTCTGTTTCTGGGCTACTCTATGTGAAAACACATTGCCTGAAAGCATTTTGCAAACTCTAAGGCACAATTCCAATATAAGGATTATTGTTATTGTGAAAGGTCATAAGTGTGTGGGCAAAGTGCCAATTCTTCCTGACTTCAAGGCTGGAAACTACTGTTAACTAATTAGTTCAATCTACAGTAAAGGGCAACAGGCAGAGTTAAAATTGAATTTCAAAGCACTTATGCTGAACTCCTAATGATATTTTATACTTCAGACCAAATTGAATAATCATTAGATATTTTACTGCCAAAATAAAATCTAAGCAGATAAAAATGTATGTTCTGTTTAAAATTCATCATGGTGAATGGTAGAATATCATCAACATGGACATTTTACATGGATAGACTCAGTCAAGAGCCAACATGATCTTCTTCCACATACATCAGCATTTGAAAGTGTTACCTGTTTTCCAAGTGTAATGTAAGTAACATAAATATTGATTGGAAAAACCCCTGTTGTGACTCTGAAAGTTGAAAACACTTCAAAGATGCTTATAAATAAATTGGAAAATCAGGTGAGCCTTCATCAGAATTAGCTTAATGCTTGCTTTTTTTCCCCTTAGAGACTGCCTGATCCTTTTTTCTTCTGGATCTTTCTCATATCACAAATTATAGACTCTTCATTGCAGAGTGAATGCTTGCATTTGACTAAATTCTCTAAAGAGTTTGGGCTGTTATTTTGTTTAACATCTGTGCAAGCCCATTTTTGCATTTTGTGAAAACACTTCTCTATGATATTTCCAACCATTGTACAGCCTACTCTACCAACTATAATTATAAGTACTTCTCAGTTGCTGTAGAGCAGCACCATCCAACAGACCCTTCTGTGATGGCAGAAATTTTCATCTGAGCTATCCAGTATGGTAGCCACTAGCCACATATGTAATGTGCCTAGCACAACCGGGGAAACTACTTTTTAATTTTAAAACATTTAATTGAATTAAAGTTAAATGTAAATAAGCGCATGTGGCTAGTGGCTACCATAATGGACAGCACAGATCTAGAAAGTTCTTTTATCCTGTGTTTTTAAAAAGGAAAGGAAGTTTAGATAATCCACATTTCCATTTCATTGAAGTCTAGTAACTGTATCTTGGAACCTTGCACTAACTATCCATGTATGACATTTTGATTCGTGCAATTCCTGGAAAATTGTCATAGAAAATAATGTACAGAAAAATTTGGGACTAGTTCCTCAATTTTTAAAATTGCAAAAACAACTACATTGGAAGTTGAATTATCTCTCTCATTCTGTCCTCAAGTTGTTGTTGTTGTTGTTGTTTTTCCTAACATTTATTGTTCACTGGTAATTGAGGCTCTTCATGGCAGTCTAAGGCAGCCTGACCTAATCAGATAAGGTTGCAGCACACATACAGATAACAGTGAAGTGAAAGAGGTGAAAAAACTTTACTTGTGGTCAAACTAGCATTACCCTCATCCTTGGGCCACTTATCTCAATTTTTAGGACTTCTTTTTTCTTTTTAATCTGTAAATGAATTTGATGATAGACTGTCTAAAGGTGCTCTCATCTCTAAAATACAGTGGCCTGGTTGGCATATTCCACTAATTGTGAATCGTTAGTCACCGGCGAGATTCAGCACAGTATATATCATCCTTGACATAATCATAGCCACAAAATATTGACAACTTGCTGTGTTCCTGGCTCTGTGTTAAGTGATTGTCCTGCATCATAACCTCATAACAATCCTGAAGACAGATAACTGTTATTATTATCTCTATTTTTCAGGTGAGGAAACTGAGGTGGCCCAGTTAGAAAGCAGCAAAGCCAAAGTTTGAACCCGGGAGCAGGATTCCCAAGCCTTGCTCTCAATTCAGTCATTATGCCATGCTGCCTTGTCAAAAACCAGGTGGAAGGACTCAGGCTATTCCAGCAGCTGAAGTACTTCCCACCTTGTCATGGGCTTGCCCCAATAAATTGGTGGTGAATTTAATGTGTTTGAACAAAATTCTCCTTAATATTTGAATAGACAGATTAAAAGAAAATAAGAAATGTGAAAACAAATAGATTTTCAAAGAATGCCTCCTTCCATGGCAGCAGTGCCCTAGAAGTAGCAGGCACTTTGAAAACGAGTCTCCAGTGAAGGTGCTGACATATCCTCAGAGGTCTAATTTATTCTGAATTGTTCTCAATTGCTTTCTATTTGAGAAGATGGCAGCACTCCCAATGGTGTCAAAATAGGCCATATCATGAGTGTTTAGAAAATAAAGTCTGTTACATATAGAAAATTCAGCAGTGGAAAAGTGATAATGGTAGTAATATTACCTAACATTAATTAAACACTTACTATATGCCAGATATCTATCCTAAGAACTTCATGTGACCGATTTTTTAAAACAGTGTTATTCTAGAAACATTTCTATGAAGTAACTAGTATTATTATACCTTTGTTATAGATGAGAAAATAGAAGCACAGAGAGCTTAAAATAACTGGCCCAAGGTCACTCAAATGGTGAAGGGTGGAGCAGGAATTCCAACCCAGGAAGTCCACATCCATTAGGTTGGGCTTTGTCTCTGTCTGCAATCCTCAATTTGGGACAAAACGCCTATATAGGGACATAGAAGGCTGCCCTCATATGGCCTTGATTAGCAAGTGTATTCCCAATTTTTTTTTTGGCACAAGAGTTTGCCCAAGGAAAAAGAGAGAGAAAAAATCCAATTATAAAGATGAATGAGATTCAGATTCAACTAAGAGGAGGAAATAAGGACACTTGGACTCTGAAAGATGAAGTAATTTGCTATATATAACAGAATGTTTCAAATTACCAGAAGACTGAATATTTACTGTCTTTTAAAATTTTTAAATAAAACATTCCTATTTCTGATGGAAGGCAGTCAGAAAATTTGGGAAAAGGATACACTGAGAAATTACTCAGGTTAAGATGATTCTGAAACAACAACAACAAAAAGTTTCAGTGAAACAGTGGAGTTCAGGGACACATATTCTGTGCAATCAGTCTTTTAAGAGACTTCATAATCACCAGAACCTCTAGGAATGAAATACTAGATATAACAATTTCTTAAAAGAAGAAAAACAACACTTTGATAAATTATAATGAAGACTTCTATGGGCTATGAATGGAATTAGCACTAATAGTGTTTTAGACATTTCATTAGGTTATTCCTCATGACCTTAGCAAAAAAGCTGTACACCAGTAGGCACAGAGAACACCTCAATTAAAAACAAATGATACTGTACTTAACAAAGTTCAATCTGACAGATAAAACATCCAATGAGTGGTGCATTTTAGCTGAGTAGTGTTCATTTTCCTGCAGCTGAGCAACCAGGCACTCATCAAATGACAGTTGCTGAGACGAGTTATAGGTAAAAGAATAAATATAAGTTTGTGTATACAGATGATTTGACTTACTGGAATCTTTGTGGCCATTGTAAAATAGTTAATGCTACAATGTAGACAAAATTTACTCAGAAGTAATGTTATTAAACCAGAAAATCTTTAAGTCCTTTCAGAAACAGAATAGAATCCTGAACTGAAATAAGACATGATAATTTATGTCTTTAATGAAGATATAAAGATGGAATTATGGCTGGCTTAGCAGAAACAAAAGCATAAAGATCCTGAAAATGTTTCAACACCAGTTCACACATAATAGATCAAGATGCCTGCGGAAACTAATATAAGAGGCAATGTGGTCATGTAGGCAAGTCACACAGTAACCTAGTTTCCTCTTACAGAAATTAGAAACAGTAATAACCTTTTGACAGTCCTCACTGCATGACTATGAAAAACAAGAAGGATCATGCAGAAAAAGTACTATGCAAATTATAAGACATATAAAAGAATCATTATTATATAGGTGCAAAAAAGAACAGGACCAGTACCTGTAACTTGTAACAGTCTATATGGGCCCAAGGATGCGGGAGCTGGGGAGGGACTATAGTTTCTTGTATTCCAGTTTCTTTCTCTCCTGAGTATCCACCCCAAAATCGTCCCTATGCTTCATAATCACCTCAACCTAGACATGTTTATCGATGTCTCTCTCAGTCTCTTTTTCTCTGTTTCTCTGTCCTCTTCCCCCTCCTTCCTTGTTGTCTTTGTCCCCTTCCCCCTCTCTCTCCCCCTCCTCCTTCCTCTTCCTCTTCTTCTTCTTCTCTCTCTCACTCTCACTCTGTCCTCAAAAGGAAATTAACCACCAAATAACTCTATAAAATGGCTGAAAGAACCATCAGTTAAACATTCTGGACAGATGATGTTCTTATGGAGGAACAAAGCTAACGTTGAAGCATTTCATCTGTTAGAAAGTAAAACTCTTAAAATCTGAATTAAAATCAGGAATAGATTAAAACTCAAAGATATTGTCGGTGAACTAAGTTAACCCAATTCAAAGAACACGTGATAAAAACAAACCTATCTTCTCCCCAAATTAAAATGTCAAATTTGACTTATAGCTTTCAGTACTAAACTGTCTATTACACTGACAGTTTGGTTTAATGTCAGCATTTAATTATGAAAAAAATTCAGATTATTGAAATCCCTACAAGAATCTAAATCTGAGATAGTTACACATTGGACTGTACAATTAACTGTTATTAATTAACGTAATCAAGTATGGCAATTCATATATACTAAATTACGATTGGTAAAAATCCATATTTTCCAACTGTCAGAGACAGGGGAGAGAGCTAAGAAGGTCTCATCCCTTTAACCTTCCTCCCAGGTCAGAAAGGAAGTGTCAGAGTGAACATGTTCAAATGTTTATAGCAAACAGACACAAAATTACCCATCCCACTTTTCCTGTAAGGTCAGTGAAGTCGTAGCTCTCTGTCCATTTAGGACTGACATCACATCGTGTTCATAACAATCTTCTAATGGCAGGGTAACTTAATCATCTGGTGAGGTTAGGGTAACAAAACTGTCCTAAGCAGCATTTATGCATCAAGCTTAAGACATTGTTCAGAACACTGATACTTCTAGGTTCTTATACCATGTTCATGCAAGGATGGGAGAATCTCTACATGATTTCCAGACAGTCCACTTTTGTTGAGCTCTACCAAGTTAAGAAGTGAAAGGCCAACTTTAACACCTTTAATGCTGATTACATGATGATTGGACATAATATACTGGTTATTGTAGCTACCTCTGGTGTGTGACTTTTGATTGGACGGGGCCTTCTAAATGTAAGCTAACCATCTGAAGACTAAATTTCTCATTTGGGTAACTGTTTCTAGATACAGAACACACACACACACACACACACACACACACACACACACAGAGTCTATGCTAAAGTATGTTAAAGTTAGTTTCAGATAACAAAGAATAAACCAATCAGAAAGCAAGGTGATTCATGTAAGTCTGCATAATCAATTATGACAAATAGGATGAAACCTAATAAATATCTTAATTGCTGTCATAGCTATCTCTTGATCTTGTTTTTTGGAAAGCACCTGGATTGTTGGCAGCCTGCAATTATTTACATTAAAGCATAAAACTTCCATTTCAAAATTCTCTCTCTGTTTCTGAATATGATTGTTTATAAATAATAAAGCAATTCCTATAATTTTATCTAATGAATTTCAGCTAAACTATGATCAATTTAACAGAGTGGAACATTATATAGCATGATTTAGTTAAAAATAACACAAGCACAACTTCCACGAACCAAGCAAACATGAACATTTTCTCAGAAAATAAATATTATTTAGGTCATTCAGTTTGATTTCACCGTTTGAAAGGAAAGAGTGTCCTGTGCAAGAAATGTTTGGGGGGGCAAATAGTGAAGTTTCTTATTAACTCATATTAATTTTTGACCCTAGAAGTAAACATATTAAATGATTAATAGCTTCTCCAATTTGACTAACAACATATCGGCAAAGCGTTTATGAAAATACTATTGAATTTAGTGTTAGTAACTTTGTATGTAATGTGGAGAAAAGCTTTTAAAAATTTTATTCTATTTTCAAAATTTAATTATACCTGAGTTTGACTTTCAGTTGCTCTGCTAGTTAGCTCTACTCCCTTAGGAATTTCCTCAGTGTTACATAACGTTTAAGAGATTTCCAATGAATGTTAGTGGCAACTTATTTTTATTGAGTAGTTACTCAAGGTACTTGCACTTATTTTATTATCTGGTTTTCCTCCTAATAACTATGAGATTATGATCCGCATTTTACAGATTAGCAAACTAAGGTACAAATAAGTGTATGAGACCACATAGCTAGTAAATAGCAGCTCTTAGATTTGAATCCATAATACATAAATAAATAAATAAATTTATTGGACAAAAACTCAATGGAGTAAAATGCTCCAATCTAAAGATATAGAGTGGCTGAATGAATATGAAAATAAGACTTGGGACTTTCCTCATGGCCCAGTGGGTAAGACTCTGTGCTCCCAATGCAGGGGGCCTGGGTTCGATCCCTGGTTGGGGAACTAAATCCCACATGCCTGCCCCATCTAAGAGTTCACATGCTGCAACTAAGAAGTCCGCATGCCACAAATAAGTCTGCATGCAGCAACTAAGAAGCCTGCATGCCACAACTAAAGAGATCCTGCATGCCACAACTAAGACCTGACACAGCCAAAATAAATAAAATAAATAATAAATAAATTTAGAAAAAAGAAAAGAAGATATATATATATATGCTGCCTCCAATAGACTCACTTCAGATTTAAATGCACACACATACTGAAAGTGAGGGGATGGAAAAAAGAATTCCATGAAAATGGAAACAAAGAGAAAGCCAGGGTAGCAATACTTATATCAGGCAAAATAGACTTTAAAACAAAGACTGTAACAAGAGAAAAAGAAGGACATGACATAATGATAAAGGGACCAATCCAACAAGAAGATATATCAATTGTAAATATGCATGCACCCAACATAGGTGCACCTTAATACATAAAGCAAATATTAACAGACATAAAGGGAGAAATTGACAGTAATACAGTAGTAGGGGACTTTAACATCTCATCTACATCAATGGTTAGAACATCCAGACAGAAAATCAATAAGGAAACAATGGCCTTAAACTGCATATTAGACCAGATAGACTCAATAGATACATGTAGAACATTCCATTTAAAAGCAGCAGAATACACATTTTTTTCAAGTGCACATGCAATATTCTCCAGGATAGATCACATCCTAGGCCACTAAACAAGTCACAGTAAATTTAAGAAGACTGAATTCATAGTAAGCCTCTTTTCCAACCACGCCGAGCTATGAGACTACACATCAACAAAACAAGAACAAAAACTTGCAAAAAACACACATACTTGGAGGCTAAACAGTATGATACTAAACAAACAATGGGTCATGGAAAACATCAAAGAGAAAATTAAAAATACCTGGAGACAAATGAAAATGGAAACACAATGTTCAAAAATCTGTGGGTTGTAACAACAGCTGTTCTAAGAGGGAAGTTTATAGTGTTACAACCTACCTCAGGAAATAAGAAAAATCTCAAATAAACAATGTAAACCTACATCTAAGAAACGAGAAAAAAGGAACAAATAAAGCCCAAAGTTAGTAGAAGCAAGGAATAATAAATAACAGAGTGGAAAAATAATGAAATAGAGACTAAAAAACAATAGAAAAGATCACTGAAACTAAGAGCTGATTCTTTGAAAATATAAACAAAATTAATAGATCGTTAGCCAGACTCACCAAGAGAAAAAGAGAGAGGGCCCAAATAAAGTCAGAAATGAAAGAGGAAAAGTTACAACTGACACCAAAAACATATAAAGGGCCATAAGATATTACTATGAACAATCACACGCCAATAAAATGGACAACCTAGAAAAAAGGAAAAATTCTTAGAAAGTACAGTCTCCCAAGTTTGAATCAGGAAGAAACAGAAAATATGAGCTGACTGATTACCAGGAATAAAATTAAAACAGTGATAAAAAATCTCCCAATAACAAAAGTCCATGCCCAGATGGCTTCATAGGTGTGCTCTAGCAAACATTTAAAGAAGATTTAACATCTATCCTTCTTAAACTATTTTAGAAAATTGAAGAGGAAGGAAAGCTTCTGGACTCATTCTATGAGCACCACCCTGATATCAAAACAAACAATAAAATGACAAAAAAAGGAAAATTATAGGCCAATATCCTTGATTAACATAAACATAGAAATCCTCAACAAATATCAGCAAACCAAATTCAACAAATACATTACAAAGATCATGATCAATTGGGATTTATCCCAGGAAGGCAAGGATTGTTCAATATCTGTAAATCAATCAACGTGATATACCACATTAACAAAATGAATAAGACCCATATGATCATCCCAATAGATGCAGGAGAAGCATTTGACAAAATTCAATATCCATTTATAATAAAAAAACTCAACAAAGTGAGTATGGAGGGAGCATACCTCAACATAATGAAAGCCATATAAGACAAACCTACAGCCAACATCATACTCAATGCTGATAAGCAGAAAGCATTTCCTCTAAGATCAGGAACTAGACAAGGATGCCCACTCTCACCACTTTTATTCAACATAGTATTGAAGGTCCTAGCCACAGCAATCAAACAAGAAAAAGAAACAAAAGGAATCTAAATTGGAAAAGAAGTAAAACTGTCACTGTTTGCAGATGACATGATACTGTATATAGAAAATCCTAAATACACCAACAAAAATGATTAGAACTATGCATGAATTCAGTAAAGTGGCAGGATACAAAATTAATATACAGAAATCTGTTGGGTTTGTATATACTAACAACAAACTCTCAGAAAAAGAAATTAAGGAAAAAAATCCCATTTACAATTGTATCAAAAAAGAATAAAATGCCTAGGGATAAATCTAACCAAGGAGGTCGAAGACTTTTACTCTGAAAACTGTAAGATATTGATGAAGGAAATTGAAGATGACACAAACAAATGGAAAGATACACTGTGCTTATGGATTGGAAGAATTAATATTGTTAAAATGATCATACTTCCCAAGGCAATCTACAGATTCAATGTAATTCCTATCAAAATACCACTGACACTTTCCACAGAACTAGAGGAAATAATTCTAAAATTTGTATGGCACCACAAAAGACGATGAATAGCCAAAACCAAAGCAGGAGATATCAGACTCCCTAATTTCAAACTATACTAGAAAACTACAGTTATCAGAACAGTGTGGTGCTGGCAAAAAACAGAATAGAGAGCCCCCCAAAAGCTATGTTTATGATTATGTTTATATAATCAATTAGTATATGACAAAGGAGGTGAGAATTTACAATGGGGAAAGATAGCCTCTTCAATAAATGGTGTTGGGAGAACTGGACAGCTACATGCAAATAATCAAACTGAACTACCTTCTCACATCATATACATAAATAAACTCAAAATAAAGTAAAGATAAATGTAAGACCTAAAACCATAAAACTAGAAGGAAACAGAAAGAAGACATAGGCAGCGCACTCTTTCGTGTGTGGTCTTAGCAATATTTTTCTGGTGTGTATTGCTCCTCAGGCAAGGGAAACAAAAGCAAAAATAAACATTGAGACTACCTCAAACTAAAAAACTTTTGTACAGTGAAGGAAACTATTAACATAACAAAAAGACAGAATGGGAGGAGATACTGCAAATGATATATCTGATAAGGGATTAATATCCAAAACATACAAAGAACTCACACAACTCATCATCAAAAAAAAACAGACAATCTGATTAGAAAATGGACAGAGGACCCGAATACATATTTTTCCAAAGAAGACATACAGATGGCCAAAAGACACATGAGAAGGTGCTCAACAGCACTAATTATTAGGGAAATGCAAATCAAAACCACAATGAGGTATCACCTCATACCTGTCAGAATGGCTATTATCAAAAAACAACAAATAACAAGTATTGGCAAGGACGTGGAGAAAAGGGTACCTTTGTGCACTTTTGAGGGGAATGTTAATTGCTACAACCACAATGGAAAAAGAGGATGGAGTGTCCTCAAAAAATTAAAAATAGAATTACCATATGATCCAACAATTCTACTCTTGGGTATTTTTTTCCAAAGAAAACAAAAACACTAATTCAAAAAGATATACGCACCCTATGTTCCCTGCAGCATTATTTACAATAGCCAAGATACGGTAGCAATCTATGTGCCCATTAATAGATAAGTGGATAAAGAACATGTGGTACATGAATACAGTGGAATATTACTCAGCCGTAAAATGAATGAAATATTGCCATTTGCAATAACATAGATGGATCTGGAAGGTATTTTGCTAAGTGAAATAAGTCAAACAGAGAAAGACACATGCTGTATGATTTCACTTGTATGTGGAATCTAAAAAAAAAATCACGGGAACAAATATAACGAAACATAAACAGACTCATAGATACAGAGAACAAATTGATGGCTGCCAGAGGGGAGGAAGGTTGGGGAAGGAGAAAGATAGGTGGGGGAGATAAAGAGGAACAAGCTTCCAGTTATAAAATAAATGATTCATGGGAATGTAATTTATAGCATAGGGAATATAGTCAATAATATTGTAATAACTCTGTATGGTGACAGATGGTAACTAGATTTATCATGGTGAACATTTTGTAACATATAAAAATATTGAATCACTATGTTATACACCTGAAAGTAATATAATGTTGTAAGTCCATTATATTTCAATAAAAATATATAAAGTGCATTTCCCCATTATGCCAGTTTCCTATAGGCACCAACAACCTATAACCACTTTTGTCTGAATTCTCTGCTTAGGACTTTTCAGACTTTAAAGCGTGATATTTATTCTGGCACTAAGACACATCGGGTCTTGATTTTTGGTCGAAAATTTCAGGAAAGTTTCCCCATTCTCTAAGACCTTACCCAAAACTAAGATGAACGTATTTTTCTAACAGTCCTCTTTAATTGGTGAGCATTTCCTGGTTCACCCTTCATCAGTGCATTTGGTTTTTTGGGGGTTTCCAGTTTTCAGTTTGAATACCTGACCCTACCTTGCACCTTGCATGGACTCTAGGCTATATCTCCAGTAACCATTTTGAGGCATTTTAAAAGCAGTCATTCCAAAAGTATACATTCCAAACAGAAGAGCCTATCAAATTCCCAGGAGTTCTTCTGAAAAATGCAGATTCTGATTCTGTAGGTCTCCAGTAAGGTCTGAGATTTTAAATTTCAAACACGCTGCCAATGGGTGTTGATGCTGCTGTTCTGTAGACCACATTTTGAGTAGCAAAGCTCTGGACCTCAAGGGATTAGCATATGTGAATAGCAAAGCTGCACTCGCCACCCCACCCCCATGCTTGCCAGTCTCTGCTGATTTGCACTTTTGTGTTTTTGAGCAGTGGGAGATTTTCCTTACTTTCTTGCCAGCTCATGAATGCACTAAAAAGATGTTCAAAAATCTTTTAAAACTGAGCAGGTCTAAGTGTTTTCTACTAAGAAGGTTTTTTAAGGAATGAAGTTCTAAAAAAATACTTATTTTTTTAGACTTTGTGTCTAGCTGTATGTGTGGAGAATTTGAATTTGTGTATTTGTTTAGATTTAGACCTTTGGATGGGCTTGCTGTAAAAGAGCAGTAGTATTTACATATTATCTCATCTTAGTGTCAGGGGAAATTAAAATTTCTTTTTTCAATTCTGTTGATTGTCTGCAAAGCAAAGTCTGGAAAATAGCAGGCAGTAAAAATTCACATTAGAGTTGTTAAGATCTTACAACTTGGAGTCGGAAACATAGGATTCCTAGTAGATCCTACTACATTAAAGCTGTGTGACTTTAGGAAAAATACTTTTCGAAGTTTTAGTCTCCTTATCTGTAAAACAGGCTTAAAGGAGTTCTTACCTTAGAGTGTTGTGAGAATTTAGTGATAGAGTGAAGCTCTGTTATTATAAATGTTTAAGCATTTGCCCTTTTAAGACACATAGGAATGTTTCGGGTAAAGGGGCTATTGTGATTATATTAAAGAATGATTACGGGACTTTCTATTCAAAAGACAAACAAAAATAGCACTCAAAATTATAATTTGAATAATGATTTCAAAATTACCCATTATGTTCATATTCTAGACCTGTGTTGTCCAACATAGTAGTCACTAGCCACATGTGGCCGTTTAAATTTAAATTAATTAAAATCACATATAATTAAAATTTGGTTCCTCATGTACACAAGCCACATTTCAATTGCTCAGTAGCCACATACGGGCAGTGGTTACCACATTGACCAGGGCAGACACAGAATATTTCCATCATTGCTCTTGACCATATAGATAAAAATTATTGTTGATAAATATAGGACAAAAATATTGTACTATATTTATAGGTGTTGTAATTACTGGTTAGTTTTCAGTTTTCTTCCTGAAATGACTGATTTTTGTTGCTGTTGTTGCTGTTAACTTGTTTTTAAACGAAGTCAGTGATTCAGTTTATGAAAAGAAAGCTTAAGAATTAAAGAGTCTAAAAAAAAGAACAAACTCATTTCTGAAGTGAAACTAAGCCTTTGTTTCTATACTGTCATCTAATTTTGCTTAGGTTATTCTTTTTTCTTAATGAGAAATGGTGGCTTCAGGGGAGCCACAAATATGTGTCACTCGGTTATTGGACCAAGAAGCAACAAACATATTTATAACGCAGTGTAAACAGGCTTAGAGCAAGATATTTAACTGGAAAGTCAGCATATGACCAAAAAAAAAAAAAAGAAAGGTAACATAAAACCAAATAGTGGGGAAATTTCCAAAGTTTGCAAGGCAGCTTGAGGTGGTAGGAACAAAGAAAGGCGAATTCTTGGCTGTGTTTCTAGGAAAATAGATAATAAATCAAATTCAGGGCATTGTTATCAATTTGACCTGACCTAGAGGAAGTATTGGATTGGTCATTACGGAATTCCTTAGGGAAAAGAAAACAGATTTGGAAAATATACCGTTTAGGGAACACCATGAAGGTGACTGTTGCAGAGATCTAGTATGTTGAGGAGAAAGGCTAAGGAAAGGGATCTTATTCTTAGAGGAAAGCAGTTCACTTCATGATGATTTAATTAAGTAGTTAAAATGGGAAAGGGGCTCGATTAATAAAATTGATCCGTAGATCATGTTCACACTTGTACAAAACATAGCTGCTGAAAAAGAGGAAAAGATACATTATAGTGTATTAAAGAAAATACTGGAGAGTAATTAGATTTGGACACAGTGAAGTTAATAAGATAACAGCATTGGAACAGTTCCAACTGTCCAATGTAATCATCACAACTATTTGATCGGAAACAATGTCAATAATGTATTCAAATAATCTTGAGCTTCCTACTGCAAACAGATGCATTCCCCAGCTTAATCTTATTCACATCTACCCCAAAGATTGCTTCATCAAATGATGTAATTTGCAATAGCGTAAGAACTGGAATTTATTATTTCAGTGATATCTAGCTATATTCAAATATTCATTAATTTGAAGAGAATGAAACTAGCAACAACAGGATATCCTGTGTGTGCTGATTTATTTTCAATTTCAAACAGTTAATTAGTGGTAGAGAGATTCCAGGTTGCAAATGACTTCATTGAAAACTGAACACCATGTTCCTGGAACACAGTAGGTGCTCAATAAATGTGTGTTGCAAGCATCCCTTCTTCTGTATTAATACTTTCACTACATATATCATGGGAAGCACTTCAGAGACTAAAGAGAGAGTGCAAATGTGCTTTCACAAAGCCTTCATTTCAAGAAAGTTAGCTAACAAGCTACAGAACTAGCAGGGTTCTTCACAAATTGTTAAGTATACATACAGCTCAAAGGAAATTGAATTTACATTTTGAAATTGTTTCATAATAAGAACTGAGTTTGCAACCACGGTGGTTCTTCCTAGAACTGTCCTATTCTTAAAACATTCTTTATGTTGGGACCGGTGCTAGGTCTTATCCACCTTTGTAGCTATTCCTTCCTTCTTTTCATATGATCATGGCGTGTCTGTTACACACAATAAGTGCTTATCATACATGCCTGTTTAATTGAAAAAATGGCATTGGGGCTTCCCTGGTGGCACAGTGGTTAAGAATCCACCTGCCCAACATTTGGCAAAAGCTTATTAAATCAAAAAAAAAAAAAAAAGAATCCACCTGACAAAGAAGGGGACACGGGTTCGAGCCCTGGTCCGGGAAGATCCCACATGTCGCAGAGCAACTAAGCCCGTGCGCCACAACTACTGAGCCTGAGCTCTAGAGACCACGAGCCACAACTACTGAGCCCACGTGCCACAGCTACTGAAGCCTGCGTGCCTAGAGCCTGTGCTCCGCAACAAGAGAAGCCACCACAATGAGAAGCCCGCACACCGCAACGAAGAGTAGCCCCAGCTCGCCACAACTAGAGAAAGCCTGTGCGCAGCAACCAAGACCCAAGGCAGCCAAAAATAAATAAATAAATAAACAAATAAATAAATAAATAAATAAAATTTTAACAAAATGGCATTAAAAATGCTCCTGGAAAATCATTGTACAGCAAGACTGCCCTTTTGACGTGCTAATCCATTTTAAGTATGAAAATAAAATATTAAATAATCTTTGTGTGTCTCTAAAAAGGAAACTATTTGATACTTAAACATAATTATGCACAAAATTCCCTTGACAAGCAAAATTATTTTCCAGTGATTAAATTAAATCAGAAGACCTTATGGAAAAAGAAAATAGCTCAACCCAGGTCACTTGTCAAGACTCCTGACATGCTTGTTCTGCTTTGTATACTTATATCTACTTTTATGGACTAACTGAAATAACAGTTGTGAAAGATACTCTGGCAATTTTAATCAGTAAATGCCCAAAGTGAATATTCTCATTTTAGCAAGGGCCCCAGGTTTTGAGAAAATTGTTTGATCTCTCAGCTTGATTCAACACGCAGATATTTAGGTTAATTCACTTTAGTCCATGA
Organism: Eubalaena glacialis; assembly: GCF_028564815.1. NCBI lineage: Eukaryota > Metazoa > Chordata > Mammalia > Artiodactyla > Balaenidae > Eubalaena > Eubalaena glacialis. Next base: position 98,968,360 of record NC_083722.1, on the reverse strand, counting down.
GAAATTTTAACAAAGATAATCTGTTTTATCATTTGCAACAAATATTTATTACTGCTCTCAGTAACCCAGTCAAATTAAGAAAATGTAGTGGGTTTCATTTTCTGCATCACTTTGCTCATTAGTGAGCATATTATCTTGTATAAATGCAAAGATAAAGTGCTTTAAAATTCTACTTTACATAAGAGCAGGAACATCTTCAAGCCATTGAAACATTTTAGCAGTTGAAGAGGAAACTCTATCGCTCAATATTCTGATTTTTAAACAAATGAAATAAAATATCCTATTAATATTCTGTCACGTCTTAGAAATATTCAGTAAGATTTATGGTCATTTTCTCACCAGTACTATGATCTTGCTAGTTTATATATTTATACATATTATATATTTATCATATTAAGGAGACTTTTTTTTTTCTTGAGGTCTTGCACCATCAAATTTTAAAGGCCTTTTCATAATTACATCAACTTGTTATTTTTCACATGCTATAAAATTTTTTCTCTACTAGGACAATGACAACAAAAAAAGATTCAAACCATTTCAAAAATTACCATGGAGGTAAGAAAATGTATAAGGTGAGTAACGTTTTCTGTGTCTAGAAGAAAGTGTGCTGTGTGAAGTGTTTTTGTATATAAATGGTCTGAAATCTGATCTGGAAAGAGAAGGCAAATAGGCCGATTGAGCCACAAGAAGTATTTTAAGGGAATATTCGAGGCTTTCACAATGGTGCACTGCTGTGACTTTCCAGTCTATTTTGATTATGGACTTATACATCTGCACTTTACACACTAAAAAAGCACGTAATAGATCTTCCAATTCTCTTATCTCAGCCATTTACGTGTGGCTGGTGAGGAATTGAATTGCTGGAGCTGATAATGTGAAAAAAAAAAAATTGCATATTCAAATAACACATTACTGGTAAAGAAATGCCTTATACTCTGGGAACAGGGCAGAAGAACTGAGAGGACCAAATGAGGAAATAAATAATGTTTTAAAATTTGGTGAACATTTCATGAAGTACCAATCAGTTTGGAGAATACACTGAGTGAGTATTTAAACTGCCATTTTTCCCCTCATTTTCCAACATCCCCAAGTGCCTTTCAAATGCTTCCCTTTCAGTTTTCCAATTGTTCATATACTATATGTGAGGTACTATTGTAAAATCAATTTTAAAAATGTTGTTAAACTTATCCCACAGTTCAAAAGCATCTCCTCAAAAATTATCAAAATTTTATAATGCATCTATTATGATGGTTTAAGTGAGGAAATAAACATAAACCCTTGACTCCTGTAAAGGAAAATGTGCAAGGTGGCTAAATGGTAACCTTGAGCTGTAGGATACAGTTCAAATACCTCTATTTTGACACAAGACAACTAGGAGCATGTTGTATTTTGGATATTTATATTAGGTTCTCCCCACACACAGAGTAAAAGTGAACTGGAACTTTACTCACTGAGTACATCACAGTGTTCTGTGTCCTGGGCTGGCCTCATGAATTAGACCACTTCCTACCAGGGCTGCTCCCTGCTCCCGCATTCAAATCACTTAGGAATGAGCCCTGAGACAGATCTTCCTTACTGTGGAGAGACTATTCCACCCCTCATACTGTGGCAAGTTCCACATATTGACCACTGGCCTGCTGGAAAGAATTCTGTATTAATCAGGAACATACAAAGTTTATCACTGCCATCTAATCTTATATCTTATGCTTCACTTCAATAATGCCAGAACAAAAAGTCAAAATGGAACATCATAAAGCCAGAAATCCACAGGTTTTCCTTTCCAACACTGACATGAAGGTGTTTCCACAGATGGTGTGGTCTAGCAATATCATCTGGGTGATTGCCATGTTTTTTTAATTTTTTAACTTGCTTTTGTACTGGGCTATCTATTGATTGTGCCTGCATGCTTCCACCCTATTGTCAGGTCTTCCAGACACAATCTGTCTTCTTCTTCTTCTTTTTTATTTTTATTTTTATTTTTTTTTAACAGAGTGGACATGTGACTTGGCAAATTTAACATGTATCATTTCAAATTTTCTTGAATGATCACTGATACATAGTATAAATCTGAATCATTCCTGTTACTTCTTACAAGGCATGTGTTCCAAGCCAGTCATTTATCCAGCAGCAAACCTGGTCAATAGCCTGAAAAACATCCTCTCAGTTCAGCAATGTTGGCTGCTTCTCTCATTGCCTGTGTTGTCACCCTTTTAAGATGATAGTCTTTCTTTTCTTTTTTTTTTTTTAAAGGTCCATCAAGTGAGATGTAAAACAATGAAAACTGAAATGGCAGCAAGCTAGGGATATGATGTTACACACTGTGGATGGCACGTGTCTCTCTATGGATCCATGAATCAGGATAAACTTAACTGTGTTAGAAATTTGGGGATTATGGAGTTTCAGGACATATCCCTTGAAAACTCTGACAAGCTGCTAGCCCTCATTTCCATCTTCAAATCAAATTGTTCCCTATGCACAAAATGCCCCCTCTCTGCTTCTTTTTTTGCTTTACTTTTCTCCTTATTGTTTTATTTTCAAGTACAAGTGAGACAAGAATATATTATTCCTTTAAAATATTCAAACAATCCATCAATATACAAACAATGTCAAAGTTCCCATCACCACCTCCTCACTCCTACTTTGCTGTCCAGAGACCACCACTTAGCTGTATAATCTGTGTCCTCCAGGGCCCTTACTACTCAGTTATATGAATAAATTTACTCATAGGTACATACACAACCTTTTTATTTTTTTACGTAAATTGGATTCTAGTAGAATGTAAGTTCCGTGAAAGCATGGACTTTATTCGCTCTTGATATATCCAGAAGTCAGAGGAGTGCTTGGTACATAGCAAGCGCTCCTTAAATATTTGTTGGGTGAATATAACTTGCTTTTTCAACTTACTGCCTTGTTGACTCCCATGTCAGTACCTGGAGTTGGATCCACTTTATTCATTTTTTCACACATATGCACAGGATTCTACAATGTGCGTATAAGATAAATTATTTACCCACTCTAAATCCTGGTTTTTACTCTGAAGTTCAAGCAACTCCTTTGAATGAATCTTCCTCTGTGCACAATGTCTTCTTATTGTATCTGACAATACAGTCATTTTGTCCCTCATTTACAAGATATCTTTTGGGGTTATTAGACCCTGGAAGTGTTTGCCTTAGATTACATGTTTCTGAAGGGAAGAGACTGTGTCACTTACTTTGATAGAAAAGCTATCCTTGGAACAGAGAAAGCTTAACAGACATTTAAAAATGAATAACTGTGAAGTTTAGGCAATCAGGCACATTGACACGTGTCAACTTAGTTGGTGACTGATGTCTGGAGTTACAGTTGTACATAAAATATATTGGTGGGGAAGATTACTATAACTTTTATTACATAGTCATAAAAACTATGACTTTTTTTTTTTTGCCAGATGGCTTAGAATTAAGTCGACTATAGTTGTTGAACATATCTGCAGATCTAGAACAAGGTGGACAGAAAACTGGAATTGCCTCTTTCAAATGCTATTATCTTTAAATATTAATTTATACTCTGTACATCCCACTTCCCTCATTTAGGAAAGTTGACAAGAGCATACGAATTTTTTCAGATGATAAGAGTTGCCCTTGTGTTTGTAACTTGCTTACTGGACATTTTTAAGACACCCCAAGTAATGCTCAACCACATTTGTTAAATTCTGCAAAAATCAGCATTTTGTTTCAGATTGTATTCAAATTAAATAGAAAGTAGGATGATGAAAACTGGAGAAAAGTGTGAACCTTTCTTACAATGACATAACACTTGGTAAGCTCAGCAAGTATTTTTTTATGAACTTAAATAATGATATATCCACACCAAAAACAATATTCTTATCCCAAGGTAAGAGATTGTTTCTGTCTAATAATCTCAAAATATTGCCTTGGTTGTAATTGTTTTCTTGACATAAAAATGATTGAGAATGAGCCAATAAAACTTGTTGCTGAAAAGGAAAACATTAAATTAGGCTCTGACTTTCAGTAAAATAGGACCATATGGTACATTTAATTATAAGTTGAGGAGATATCTGAAGTTTTAATTTAAGTATTTTACTTAAAACATTAGCTCAACTCTTCTGCCCAGATGTCTAACATCAAGCCACAGTACCACATACAGAAAAACAATGCAACAGAAAAAAAAACCAAGACTGATGAATCATATACTTATTCCGCACATCGAAAAGATGTAAATCTCAAAAAATTCATTAAATGGGGTCGTCTCATAATGAATTCTATTTCTTCCCCCCCACCCCAATGTACGTTAATTATGTAGTTTGTGGTGTTGTTGCTTTTGCTTTATTTGTCAGCCACATGAATCTATCATGGGATTTGGGATCAGAGCCCTGGGTACAAATGCTTGTCTTGCCACTTCATTTGTTCATTTATTTGTTCATTCATTAATCACTCAACATATATTAGTGCCTACCGTGTGCCAGGTATCGGTCTAGACACTGGGTACACAATGGTGAGCAGAAAAAGGCAAGATGCCTGTGTTCTTGAAGCTTGGAGTTCAGTTACTAAGACCTAATTAGCCTTTGACAAATTATTTACCATCTCTGAGCCTCAGTTTCTTTATCTGTAAAATGGAAAAAAAGGATACCTACATCACAGATTTATTGCAAGATTTAAATAGAGCAATCATATATGTAAAGAAAAAGCATTGTGCCTTTTGCAGAACAGATACTAAAAAATGCCAGCTGCATTCCCTAGCCTCCCTCACCCCTTTCCTTGAATGAACAAAGAGATCTTTAATCACAGTAAGCCAGCATCCTCAGAAAACACTGCTGTATTGTACAGCTTGAGGGTGGCATATACTGTCGCAGATGGATACCTTCTTGCCAGGACAATGGAGATTGATGAGGAGAGGAGGGGGAGGCCTGAATGCGGGGCTCCATCATGCAGTTGATGGATCCTATGATCCGTGCACCTCTCATTTTGCTTGGTTTGAGGCAAGAGGAGCAGGGCCAGGAACAGCTGAGCAAACAAAGCAATCCTGATCATACTTGTGGTAATGGTGACAAACTCAAAGAAATAACATCAATCATTTCAAGCAATGACTGTCTCCTCAGACTGTGTTCACCTGGACTAGAGGAGGAAAATAAATAAGTCTGCTATTCAATACTCTTGAGTAAAAGCTCTTTTCAACAGGGATGGCTTTGTTGTTCTCTTATTACTAACTCTATTTTATCCCCAATACTCACTCTTCTTGTTCTACCTTTACTTTCAGCATCATAAAGCTGACAGAGCATATGGTAAAACCTACTTATTGTGTGGCTTGTCCAGTGAATTATATTTATTCCCAAATTCTGGAAGGTGCTCTACGCAAACACAACAGGAACCCACATATCCCTCATTAGATCACCGGTAGGCAGAAACCTTAGCCTTCACTTGAAGAAAGTCCACTCTAGTAACCTGAGGAGCATCTCACCTCCAAAGAATTTAATCAGGGATGCTGCCCCCAATTGTGGTGCATTAGTATTTTATGTTCCTGCTTCCTGTGTTCTAATGCCTGGTGAGAACGTCAACCTTCTCCTTCTAGCTAGTGGAGAGATGCTCTGGCAAGCCAGAGTGGGCGCTGCTGTTGCCTGCCTAGTACTTTTCCCCTGGTTTAACAACACTAGTACTTTATTATTCACAGCATCATTAATTAATTAATAAGACAGTTGGTGATGATATTAAGGAAGCTGGAACCATTTCCGTTTAGATCGACACTACTCAAGACATTGGCACAATTGATGTTTGTTCAGAAATAGTAGAGGATGGCAGGGAATCTGGGAGAGAATAATAGATGGCTAATTTGGACTCAACTAATTAGAATATCATCACAATTTGGATGGGGAGTAAGTTAGTATTTATCTTTTTACAAGTATAAAAATGATTTCTGAAGCAGTGCCATGAAGCAGTGACTCTCAGTGGGGATAGGGAGCTAGAGCAGAATCTGTTACCCAGAAGCATGCCAGGTTTGAAAAAGTATATTCACTACATTTATTTCTTACATAAGCCAGAAAGGAAAGCTGGATAAAACTTCCTGACTGGGAGAGATGGAATATATAGAATATAGAGTAAGAAATCAATGTAGAAGGCATGTAGAGTGGGAACAAAAAGTCAAGAAATACTTTGAAAGTATAAATTAAATGTTTGGAAGAGTATTTAAATTATTCATGAGAGAAAACTATTTTCAAGAACTTCAGCAGCATGTATTATATATTTTTAAAAGTCCTGGTTACCATGGATTTTAATAACTGGTATAGAAAAATCTCCCTTTTTATTTTTTTTTACTTTTAAGCCTAGTTGGAGAAAGCACTGTAGTACAGCAGACAGGGTGCTATCGAGATGCACTGGCTTTGCTGCTATGCTGCAGTTAAATTCACTGAACGTTTTTGAGAGCATACTGAGTATGTGTTCTAGGGCTTAGGAGAGCCTTACTTCTTCCTTGAACCTCTTTTCTCATTGTAGGTTCCAGTGACTATTGTTGTGTACAAAGCCACCCCAACAACACTTTGTGACATAAAACACCAGAGCAGTCTGCTCACAGACGTGGGTCAGGAGTTTGGACAAAACATAGCCTGTATTACTTGTTTCCGTACCAGAAGTCTCAGCTGGGTAGTCTCAAAGCCTAGGGGTGACTTGAACACTCAGGACAGGAATCTTCCAGAGGCATGTTTAGTCATATGTCTGGTTGTTGACACTGGCTGTTGACTGGGCTGTCAGCACAACTATTAACCAGAACACCTATGTATGGCCTCTCCACATGGCCTCTCTAGGTGGATCAATTTGGGTTTCTTCACAGAATAGCAGCTGAGTTCCAAGAGTGAGTATCCCAAGAGCCAAGTCAACGTTGGCCATGAAAGATGCATAATATTACTTTAATCTCAGTCACACAAGCCTATCTAGATTCTGGATGGTAAAACATGAACCCCATCTCTTTATGGAAGGAATGTGAAAGTCACATTGTAATAGCAGCTGTGAGATGGGAGATGTTGCAAACATCTTTGGAAAATACAGTTAATAAGTTTAATAAATGGGTGGTGAAGAAAAGTTTTGACTATTAAAAATGAAGATCAGAAGATTAGTGGTTTCCAAGCGGCTGTAACATCATAGGAAATAACTGTATTTCTTCAAGAAACATTATGATTCCCTTCCTCCCTAACACCCAGGAGGTGACTGGTTTTGTTTGGAGTATACTTCAATTATCTTTTTGGGTTGGTGGGGCATAAGGTTTTCAAAAACTCTGGTTGATAACAATACATCTCTTGGTAATTATCTTTCTTAGGAAGAAGTCAGCCTGAGGTCAGCATGGGATTTGCATCCTGCCTCTACCACTTATTACCTGAATAACCTTGGACAAATTACTTACCCTTTCTTTGCCTCAGCTTCCCTGCCTATAAAATAGGAGATAATAATAGTAACTACTTAATGGAGTTGTTTTGAGAATAAAAAGGGATAATTCATGTGAAGCAATTAGCACAGTGCCTGGAATATACTAAGCACTCAGTAAACGACTGATATTATTATTTAGAAGGATAGCTTAAACTAACTCTAAGTATTTATTTCACTAAGTTCTTAATAAGCATAGTTGTTATTCAGGGCAATAAAAGGGATTTTGATAGGAGGTATGTTAGAAGTGATGAAAGGGGTATATGGGAGAGAAACTGGAGGAAAAATGTTTAAAGAGTATTTTTTAAACTGAAGTATAGTTGATTATACTAGTTTCAGATGTATAAAATAGTGATTCAATATTTTTATAGATTATTCTCCATTTACAGTTATTAGAAAGTATTGGCTGTATTCCCTGTGTCATACAATATATCCTTGTAGCTTATTTATTTTATACATAGTAGTTTGTACCTCATAATCCCCGACCCCTCCTTTGCCCCTCCCCCCTTAAAGAGTATTTTAATGCAACATTGCTGTTGGTGTGCAGGACTAACAATTTTCCCTCTCTCCACTCAGAATCCTCAATGAAACTTCCATTTCCCATTTACGTGCTGTGTAGTTGCCTGTATCTTGTGGCTACAATAGAGGTGCTGAGTCTTGCTTCAAATGGAAAGAGAATGAGACAGAGCCAGCCTTGAGAGATCTCGTATTCGCATTCTGTTTATTCTGTAAGAGTCCTTTCATGGGCTACAGAAGGGGAAAGGGCAGGTGCCCCTCAATCTCCTACCCTTGCCTCAATCAGAGCTATTATTAGGCTTTTCTCTCCTCTTATTTTTATGTTGTACATAAAAGAGCCCTCTCATCTATGAGGACAGACACTATTTGAAAACCACTGGGTCTACAGATTGCTCCAACTATGATAATTTTGAGATCTTGTTTCGTGTGTTCTTGAATATCACGTTTAAAGTTTTAGCTTCAATATCTTGGAGCTGTATGTAGCTCAAAGTGAGGATTTTATAAAAGTCAATTTTTAGATTATTAATAGCACCATACATTATCAAAACAAAAGTTTACATGAATATGAGAATTTGTCTTCCAATAAAATTTGAGGAGAGAACAAAGAGTATGTGAGAATCAGATCTTTTTTTTTTTTAATCAAAACAAGCTCCTCCAAACACACAAACTCATACAAAACTACTACCACCAAAAGATTTAGCCATATCATTACAAGTGCTTTCCATATAAGCTTTTTTTTTTTTTTTTTTTTTTTGCTACACTTAGTGCAATGGCTTTGTTCTGTGCCAATTTAGTTAAACGGCAGCTACTTTCTCAAAATTCCCTTCCTTGTGTGATTTCCAGATTGGAACAAGAGAAATTTATGGGAGATTTAGGAAGTGGAAACGGAGCAGCAGCCAGTTTTACACTGTGCAGGTCAGCGTAGGGTACAGGCCACTGGAGCAACCCACGGATACTGTGGCTGATTTACCAGCTCACATTGATGGTGTAAGGCAGCACCCAGACTGACAGCTAACCAGCTCCTAAACCTCTTCTCCTTTGGTTTTTCTGAGCTCTGGGCCAGATGTGCTCACACCTGACAGACTACTCACATCATCAAAGGTGAAGGCAGTGAGAGACAAGTGGGAGCGGTCCCAGTTGGTCCTTCCTCTCCCTCATTGCCAGCTCAACACCAATTACAAAGGCAACAACCTTACGTAGTTCTCTTAACCAGTTTCCAATAATTGCCCAAGGTCTAATCTTTTTAGTAACTCCATCTCATGACATCAGGATGATGTTACTTCTTTGCTTAAAGCCCAACTGATAACACCTAGCACCATGTTTCTTAGCTATTTATAAGCCACACCTCTACAATCTTTTCTCACTTCTCTTCTACATATCCCCAACAGCTAAGAAGATTTTATACAGTATCTTTTCAGTACATTATATAAAATCAAGAGGCACTGAGATCTGACTCCTGGCTACTTCCTCACTTGACTTTTTATCTTCTTCCACTCCCAGCCTAAATTCCAAACATACTGATCTCCTCAGTGAGCCTCAAACCTCCTTAAATGGCACTCTCTTCCACCTCATGATGTTGGCAATGTGACACTTTCCTCCTGTTATTTACATGGCTGGCTTCCTTTCTCGCTTTTCGAATATTTACTTAAATATAACCACTTACGAGAGAACTTTCCTTCCCTTCCCTTTCTTTCTATGTGGCCCCTCCAAACTTCCCAATGGTGTCTATGCTGGATTGCCTTTTTTCTTCTATAACATGCACCCAAATTCTTACAATACATTTATTTTTTGTTTAGTATATTATTATCCATCTTACTCACTGAAATGTACATTTATCATGGCAGAGACCTAACCTTGTCTTATTCTCAATTGTATTCACATTTCCTAACACAGTGTCTGAAACACAGCACCCTTTAATTGGTGAATAACTAAATTTACTAACTAAATTAATGTATTAACATAACAGCCCAGTCATGTATGCACTTGGAATCACTCTATCCCCTTAGAGGATAGAAAACGAGTTTTCAAGTCACCATCCTCTGCCTTTGATAGGTAGTAGCTGTGTAAGTTAGAATTGAACTTGTCAGGAGAGTTATCACAAGTTTCCAGGTTCATGCCCACATTCTAAGTCATGTTAGAGTTTTGACTTTGGAAATTAAATTTAGCAGTTAGGGTATATATCTCTTCTTTCCCCAAAAGAATTGTCTTTGGAATGAGGTTTCTTCTGATGGAGGTGGTAGTTAAAAAAATAAATCTTAATAGTTATAAAAAACAATCATATATCTTGGTTGTGATGTATGACCTAGTCCAAAACTGCCTGATAAAATGATACCAGCAGCCATTGCACATGAGAAAATACTAACAACCCTTTATTTCTTCCTGAATATTATTTATAGACATATGCTTTTATAGAGGCACTGTGTCTAGTTGGAGATGTAAGAAAATACAACTCATCTCCCTGGGTCCACGTAGAAAATGGAAATGGTACTGTCTGATCAACTGTGCTATTTCTGATGCTCTCCAGAGTCACGTATCTAGAACAGAGCCAATAAAAATGAAAAAAAAAAAAAAAAAGTCACACCTACGCCTACTTAGATCCACTCATTCTCTCTTTTTAAAGTTTTCATGTCTATTTCTATTGTCTATCTGCAAAGAAGCCAACTGCCGTTGGGCACTTGTTTCAAAACAGAAGGAAGAAAAGAGCTAGCTGCTCTGAAAAGGTAAAATATATGTTCCAACTATCAGTTAGGAACCTTAATTCACTCCTAAACTACCTCATTTCCCTCCATTAAATATCACATCATTGTGTCTTGAAATTCTCCTTAATATAGTTTACCACATTGATATAAAAAAATTAAGTAAACCTTAGAAGGGCTCTCTTCCAGATGAGAGCATAAATTCTAGTAGAGATTCTAGTAAGGAGATGATTATGTTTTTTTCTTATTTACTATTGTGAAACCACAGCCTCATACAGTGCCTTTCACATAACATGTTCAATATGAGTTTGTCAAAGGAATAAATAAAGTGTGTCCTTAACAAAATATTACCAATACGGTTCCTTTTTACATACATTTTTCCTTTTCCACCTTCATTTCTACATGAAAATGGAGTGGCAAAAAATCAGACCCTTGCAAAGTCTTGAGAACGTCAGCACAGATGTTAGAAGACCCTCTGCTAACACATAACACCATTACATACATGTAGCTATAATAGTGGTAACACAGTCATCTCTAAATCTGAGAAAACAGCCTTAAATACTTGATAATATGCTTAGCCAACAAAGTGGCTGTGTATCAATTTTCTTTTTTAACACTAAAAACATCAAAGAGGCTTAATTCTTCATATCATGGCTCTTTCTCCATTGAAGGGGAAAAACCACATCAATTCTTCAACAGAACAATTTCCCTTAACTTTTCCCTTAACTTTCCCTTAACTGAAATTATCTTAAATGTTTTCTCTGACCTCTTTTTTAAACTTTCAGCCTTGAAAATAAGTAGGATGCCTGGTAGACCTAGTCAGAAAGGGAGGTGAAGAAGTGGGACAAGTCAGGATATGGCAATTAATCATACCAGTAATTAATCATACCACCTAGGGCACTGCTTCCAAATTTGGCTAAAGATAAGAATCAACTGGAGCATTTAATAGGAAAAAAAAAAAAATACTGGCTGCACTTGAGACCTACTGAATATGAATTGCTAGGGGTAATCTATATATTTGATATATATCCCTTAAGGATTCTTATTGCCAGCCAAGCGGGGAAGAAGGACTGCTCAAGGTAGCTTAGGCTTGGGGACAAACCCAGGTAGAGGTTATAGGAAGTTGTTTAATAAATAATGAAGGACACAGCACACAGAGTACAGATAATTAACATAGGCACATCTGCTACACCAAGAAGCCAAAAAGAGACAAAACACGTTTCCCAGCAAGTTACCATGATATAGTGACAATAATTGTGGCATAAGGATATAAGAGTTCTAGTCAGATAAACTAGTTCATTTGTTCTTAACAAGAATTTATAATCTTGAATTTCTTGCTGTCCAATACTTGCAAATAGTCATTCTATCGATATTTACAGTTTTAAAATTTGCTTACAGTGATGTGATGAGTTTGAATCACCTCCTCTGTCAAAGCCAGACAAAATCTATAAGCTAGATCTTGGCCTCTGAGATGTTCACCAGCAGGTTGCAGGGGTGGTGTTGAATGGAAGAATTCTAATCCTATGGCTAAACTGGTAGATACAAGGACTGGACATAGTTCTCAGAAAACAAAAATAAAAGCAAACAAACCAAAAAAGCCAAAACCCAAACAAATGTTTTTTTTTTTCTAAGCAAGTTAGCAAAACTATGACTCATGAATCAGAGAAATATCAAAAATGACCTAGTTTTTGGAGATCTGTTAGGGGGCAGGGTTTAGACTCAAGAATGAGACCAAAACCCAATTATCTGCATATGAACATGCTGAGTTACCAGCATATTACGATTGATTGTGAGTCATTCATGTATTTAGCTGGAGGTTCTTTAATTCCCTGTAAGCAAAGGGATGGTGCTAAGGCCTGGCATGACATTGTTTCCACAGGTGAGTATCAAGTGGCATTAGTGCTCAATGATCAAGGAGGCATGGCCATGGAAATGTATAGGAGATGTGTTTTTTTGTTGATGATACCAGGTAGTCTGATTTTATTAAGAGAGAGAGATTTGAATAATAAGCTAATCGTTGTAGTGACAGACAACCGTTTTGCTGAACTGGAATTTACAATAAAAAAGTAGTCAAGGAGAATTCCCCTTCTCCTCCACATCAAAGATTCACTCAAGTAAAGAAGTAAATTCACTCAAGTAATTAACATAGTGCTTATTAATTATAGACTTCAAAAAGCTTTTATTTTCAAAGTTTAGAAGCACCACTGATGACCTTAATATGTCTTATTATGCACATCTTTACCTTCACTGGGGAAGAACAAATTTTAACTCTGATCTGCTAGCTAAAGGTATTAAATAAACGAGCATTTTAAATGGATGGTTCCTAGGCCACTTTTTTTTTTCTTTGAGTGTGTGACAGGAACAACAACAAAAAAATAACAAGAGTTTTCAAAAACTCCATTGCTCTTCCTGGTAAAAGATTATTTGCAGGATTCTCTGTATCGTATCCTGTCTATTCTAGGCCTTACTGTGCACACTAGGAAGGAACGAGGGCTGAACAAGGGAAACAGACCAGCGGTGAGATCACATTTGCAACAGTAGAAGGTAACTTGTGGCAGAAAATTGAGGGTTAAGAGAAAGGAGGAGCAAGAAAGTGGATATTATTAAAAGGAGCTGACACTTTTTGAGCAACTACCATTTACCTGGCACGCTTGTAAATACTGTACAGGTATCAGTTCATTTACTTTCATGACAAGCCTAAAGGTAGGGTACGAGGCAATATTAGTTATACCCAATATTCTATTCCCCCCTTCTTTCTCATTAAGAGTGCTTCAGTTCTGTTTGGGGGGCAATATTCCAGTGAAAATTACTCACTGTACAAGCTTCTCTTGCAGCAGTTCTGGACAATGAGGTGTAAATGAACATCAGCTGGGGACTTTGGGGAGAGCTTTTACATTAGATACCAGTGCAACTCCTTCCTTCTTCTTTCCTTCCCTTGCCTTAAATACAGACATGATGGCTGAAGATGCAATAACAATCCTGTGAAGATGAGAGAATGGCCCAGAAAATTACAAAGCATAGACCTTGACATTGTTGAGTTCCCAAACCAAGGCCAACCACCATCTATTACCACACTTCTTGTATGAGAAAAAGATAAGCAGACTTGTATAAGCAATGGATTACCTTTTCTTGCAGCTGAGTTCATTGTTAAATACTACTGGTAGCCATCCTCACTACACAGCTGAGAAAATTGTGTGATAGTCAATTTAAATAACTTGCCCAAGTTCACACAGGTAGAAAGCAGAGATAGGATTGATGAGGGGGCTTATCTGGGCTGACTTGAAGAGATGGATTTTAGAGCTTGCACTGGGTGAGAAAAGTGTTTGGAGAGCATCTCTAGAGATTATGTGAGATACTGAGAGTGATATTGTGGGGAAATAAGATTTTTAAGAAATTTTGCTTTCTCTTGTAAATATGTTTTCCCTTTGGCATTTCTTTCAGAGAGACTGGGGTACGGATTTAGATAGCCTTTATTTACTCGGTTGTTGGACTATGGTTCATATTTTAATGACATAATACATAAAAAGAACATAGTGCATGGCTGGCATGTTTAAAACATTCGGTAAAATTAGTTGTTACTAATATAATAATGATAATCATGAAAACACTGTGCAGTCTTCAAGCAAACCAAACTGGCTGTCTGTGGGTTAAACAAAGTCCTCTGCTAGAGTGCATTTGTATGGAAATCTTTTATTGACTAATAACAGGAACAAAGATTCAGGTGAAAAACAACACTGCATGTATAAACACACAACACACACACACAAACACACACACACACAGAGCCCGTATTTGCTATTAAGTCAGTTGACTGGGTTTATCTAAGTTTAAGAAACTAAATAACTTGAAAGTATCTTCATTTCAACATTTCACACAAGATTATAATGCCATATTTAATGATACATATTACCTTGGTAGAATCTAAAGCACTTATGATTCAACAAGTATTTACTGAATGCCTATATGTATGAAATCTTATGGATAGCAGCTAGATGAATTAGACAGTATTTCTTCCCTGAAGAATCTCTGAGCCAAGTAGGAGATAGTACGTGTTATAGTATGTTCATACCATATATTTTACTTTTATATAAGATTCAGATCTGTTCAGTTTTAATATTAGAAAGATTTAAATAAAGATATAATTGATGCATTATGGGAATTCAGAAGAGTGATCAACTATGCTCAGGGGTAGTAAAAGTTCTTGGAGAGGTGTTCTCTTTTGAGCTGGAGTTGAAGGGTACATTATGCACAAATAGATGTTAACAGAGAAAAGATAGGCACGAAATGCATAGTATATTGTACAAACAAGGGATGGAGAATGCTTAGCAAGTGTTCATTGTTTGTTGAAGCTAAATTGTAGAATGTTTGGAAAGATGCACTAGTTTACACTCTTGGGAAAGTTAAGAAGTAGAGTCTTACTTTAGTATAAAATTAGGATTCTTTTGGCAGTTGAGGAAAATAACCACATTCATCTTTTAGGAAAAACAAGCAAACAAACCTGAGGCAGCAAATGTGAGGAGCTTACCAGCTGAGAGATGAGATGTGGGAACAATAACCACCATGTTTGTTTAAGCAAATGGTTTTCTTAGAGCTGTTTACATGCCTAAATGTTATAGAGGGCTACTATGGAGTCCGTTTTTACCCATGAAAAAACTGTGGCACAGAGTGTTTGAATTACTTCACCTACATCACATAGGTAGTAAGTAGAAATAAGATAGAGGAGATACAACAGTAAGTATCTTTGAGATGATTAGGGTTATAACTAGTACGATATCAGTGGGACTAATCTAAGAAAGCTGAAGGAAGTTTTGGAAAATTTTGTAGGAATTGACAGGACTTGCAAAGAAAATCCAACCTGACCTGGAGGTTTACATTCTT
Organism: Eubalaena glacialis; assembly: GCF_028564815.1. Taxonomy (NCBI): domain Eukaryota; kingdom Metazoa; phylum Chordata; class Mammalia; order Artiodactyla; family Balaenidae; genus Eubalaena; species Eubalaena glacialis. The sequence continues at coordinate 98,952,864 of NC_083722.1, read as the reverse complement.
GGTGAATGTAAACTTGGTGAATACAGGAGAAAATGCATTTTTCTCAGGGGGGGCATCCATTGGGAATGTTTGGACTCAGGTGAAAGGTCACCGTAATACAGAAATGACCAGTGTGGAGGTAAAAGCCAGTGAAAAGGTATGAGCTGAAGTGTGGAACAAGAGATGCAGAATGGAGGAAAGAACCCAGGAAATGGAGAACCGGGGACATTTGGGAATGTTTATGTATAAAGGGTTAGGTGAAAGAAGATCCTTAATATGTCATTGGGTGAATTGTTGCTTCCCTTTTTCTATGACATGTCATGCATGATGAAGTAGATTAAACACGGCTGTTTTTGTTAAGACAGAAAATCATCATGCATAATCATTCAGATTCTTGATTCAGGTATTTTTCTGATTATTTTGTCATACATGCGCACTTTTAAATTAGCTCTCAAGGTATCTCATCTGAAAATGACCCAATTTTCCAGTGAAGATTGTGGTCTGATTTCCAGAGGAATATTGGCTAAAAATGAGGAAACATCACCCGAATAAAATGAAGATACATTTGCAATAAACCTCATTTGCTCAAGAAAAAAAAAGAAAAGAAAAAGAAAGAAGCCACATTTGTTCTATACATTCATCAGAGTGTGTCATGATGGGAATATCAACAAGAGGAAGCAGGTGTTTTGTCCTAATACACCTAACAGTCTGTCAGGGTCACCGTGACTGAAAACAAAACCACGCAGAAGAGCCCTATCCCTCCCTCCCCCATTTCCCCCTTAAAAATAATTCTTGGAGATTGTTGAAGGAACTAAAGCCACCTCTTCCATTTCTATACTGGGCACAGAGAATTTCTCCTGGCCTGGCTTTGAATACTTAATTTCTGGACACATCTGTTCCTCTTCAGGAGTTAACTTTTAAAAGTAACCTTTCAGAAGATGAAAGGGAGGCATGAAACATTTTCATTTTCTTGAAGAATCTCATTTCTCTTCTCTCAGGAGACAATTGCACCTGGGAGCTGTCTGGTTCACATTAAATGTGAGATACTTGTCTCATTTAAAAAATAAGAAAGAGGGAAAACAAGGTGTTTTGTAAGCAGACACACAACTTAAGCAGATTTTCTTTTAATTTGGGCCAATTAGTTGACAAGGAGAGTATAAGGTTCGTGTTTGTTTTCTTAAAAAAATTCTCTACCTAACTACATACTCCCCAAACATCGAAAATCCCAAACACATTTTCCAAGTCTAACTTTCATGTTTACCACCTTGTTTTCCAACATTTGTACTGTCTCACTTAAAAAGCAGGAGGAATAATTGCAAACATAATTATGTAATGAAGGGACCCTTTGTGTGGAGTGTAGTTAATTACAGCTGCCCAGTTATACCTCTAAAGGCAATCCCTGATATTCTCTCTTCCCTCTGTCCTTTAAAGGCATTATTGAAAATTATTGCAACATATTGATTTTCATATAATTGGTAGATTCAAATCAGATGATACACCATATCATAACGAATTTGATTTGCAATTTACCCTTCCCCACCATTTGTGATTTAAGAATTTGGGGAACTCCTGGGACAATAATATGCATTGTTTTCACATTAGTCATCCCACATAAATCTTACAGGGCCTACAAGACAAAGAGGGGATTACTGACTTCTAATCTTTACTAGGAAATGTCTGTGGTGGGCCAGATTAGCAGTCATAAAAGTATTGCCCCTTAGGTTTTTCGCTTGTCTGCCTAACAGGAAGTATTGAATAATAGCATTTTTTATTTTAACATCTTTATTAGAGTATAATTGCTTTAAAATGGTGTGTTAGATTCTGCTGTATAACAAAGTGAAGCAGCTATACATATACATATGTCCCCATTTCTCCTCCCTCCCACCTTCCCTATCCCACCCCTCTAGGTGGTCACAAAGCACGAAGCTGATCTCCCTGTGCTACGCAGCTGCTTCCCACTAGCTATCTATTTTACATTTGGTAGTGTATATATGTCCATGCCACTCTCTCACTTCGTCCCAGCTTACCCTTCCCCCTCCCCGTGTCCTCAAGTCCATTCTCTACATCTGCATCATTATTCCTGTCCTGCTCCCAGGTTCTTCAGAACCCTTTTTTTTTTTTTTAATTCTATATATATGTGTTAGCATGTGGTATTTGTTTTTCTCTTTCTGACTTACTTCACTCTGTAGGACAAACTCTAGGTCCATCCACCTCACTACAAATAACTCAATTTCATTTCTTCTTATGGCTGAGGAATATTTCATTGTATACATGTGCCACATCTTCTTTATCCATTCATCTGTTGATGGACACTTCGGTTGATTCCATGTTCTTGGCTATTGTAAATAATGCTGCTATGAATATTGTGGACTCTCCTTGAAATATGGTTTTCTCAGGGTATATGCCCAGTAGTGGGATTGCTGGGTCATATGGTAGTACTATTTTTAGTTTTTTTAAGGAACCTCCATACTGTTCTCCACAGTGGCTGTATCAATTTACATTCCCACCAACAGTGCAAGAAGGTTCCTTTTTCTCCACACCCTCTCCAGCATTTATTGTTTGCAGATTTTTTGATGATGGCCATTCTGACTGGTGTGAGGTGATATCTCATTATAGTTTTGATTTGCATTTCTCTACTGATTAGTGATGTTGAGCATCCTTTCATGTATTTGTTGACAATCTGTATATCTTCTTTGGAGAAATGTCTATTTAGGTCTTCTGCCCATTTTTGGATTGGGTTGCTTGTTTTTTTGATATTGAGCTGCAATGAGCTGCTTGTATATTTTGGAGATTAATCTTTGTCAGTTGCTTCGCTTGCAAATATTTCTCCCATTCTGACAGTTGTCTTTTCATCTTGCTTATGGTTTCCTTTGCTGTGCAAAGGCTTTTAAGTTTCATTTGCTCCTATTTGTTTATTTTTGTTTTTATTTCCATTTCTCTAGGAGGTGGGTCACAAAGGATCTTGCTGTGATTTATGTCATAGAGTGTTCTGCTTAAGTTTTCCTCTAAGAGTTTTATAGTGTCTGGCCTTACATTTAGGTCGTTATTCCATTTTGAGTTTATTTTTGTGTATGGTGTTAGGGAGTGTTCTAATTTCATTCTTTTACATGTAGCTGTCCAGTTTACCCAGTATCACTTATTGAAGAGGCTGCCTTTTCTCCATTGTATGTTCTGCCCTCCTTTATCAAAGATAAGGTGACCATATGTGCGCGGGTTTATCTCTGGGCTTTCTATCCTGTTCCATTGATCTATTTTTCTGTTTTTGTGCCAGTACCATACTGACTTGATTACTATAGATTTGTAGTATAGTCTGAAGTCAGGAGCCTGATGCCTCCAGCTCCGTGTTTCTTTCTCAATATTGCTTTGTTTATTCGTGGTCTTTTGTGTTTCCATACAAATTGTGAAATTTTTTGTTCTAGTTCTGTGAAAAATGCCAGTGGTAGTTTGATAGGGATTGCATTCAATTTGTAGATTGCTTTGGGTAGTATAGTCATTTTCACAATGTTGATTCTTCCCATTCAAGAACATGGTATATGTCTCCATCTGTTTGTATCATCTTTCATTTCTTTCATCAGTGTCTTATAGTTTTCTGCATACAGGTGTTTTGTCTCCTTAGGTAGGCTTATTCCTAGGTATTTTATTCTTTTTGTTGCAATGGTAAATGGGAGTGTTTCCTTAATTTCTCTTTCAGATTTTTCATCATTAGTGTATAGGAATGCAAGAGAATTCTGTGCATTAATTTTGTATCCTGCTACTTCAACAAATTCGTTGATTAGGTCTCGTAGTTTTCTGTAGCATCTTTAGGATTCTCTATGCATAGTATCATGTCATCTGCAAACAGTGACAGTTTTACTTCTTCTTTTCTGATTTGGATTCCCTTTATTTCTTTTTTTTCTCTGATCGCTGTGGCTAAAACTTCCAAAACTATGTTGAATAATATAGTGGGGAGAGTGGGCAACCTTGTCTTTTTCCTGATCTTAGTGGAAATGCTTTCAGTTTTTCACCATTGAGAATGATGCTGGCTGTGGGTTTGTCATATATGGCCTTTATTATGTTGAGTTAAGTTTCCTCTATGCCTACTTTCTGGAGAGTTTTTATCATAAATGTGTGTTGAATTTTGTCAGAAGCTTTCTCTGCAGCTATTGAGATGATCATATGGTTTTTATCCTTCAGATTGTTTATATGGTTTATCACATTGATTGATTTGCGTATATTGAAGAATCCTTGCTTTCCTGGGATAAACCCCACTTGATCATGGTGTATGAGCCTTTTAATGTGTTGTTGGATTCTGTTTGCTAGTATTTTCTTGAGGATTTTTGCATCTATGTTCATCCATGATATTGGCCTGTAGATTTCTTTCTTTGTGACATCTTTGTCTGGTTTTGGTATCAGGGGGATGGTGGCCTTGTAGAATGAGTTTGGGAGTGTTCCTGCCTCTGCTATATTTTGGAAGAGTTTGAGAAGGATAGGTGTTAGCTCTTCTCTAAATGTTTGATAGAATTCACCTGTGAAGTCATCTGGTCTTGGGCTTTCGTTTGTTGGAAGATTTTTATTCACAGTTTCAATTTCAGTGCTTGTGATTGGTCTGTTTATATTTTCTGTTTCTTCCAGGTTCAGTCTCAGAAGGTTGTGCTTTTCTAAGAATTTGTCCATTTCTTCCAGGTTGTCCATTTTATTGGCACATGGTAGCTTATACTAATCTCTCATGATCCTTTGTATTTCTGCAGTGCCAGTTGTTCCTTCTCCCTTTTGATTTCTAATTCTCTTGATTTGAGACCTCTCCCTTTTTTTCTTGATGAGTCTGGCTAATGGTTTATCAATTTTGTTTATCTTCTCAAAGAGCCAGCTTTTAGTTTTATTGATCTTTGCTATCGTTTCCTTAATTTCTTTTTCATTTATTTCTGATCAGATCTTTATGATTTCTTTCCCTCTGCTAACTTTGGGGTTTTTTTGTTCTTTCTCTAATTGCTTTAGATGTAAGGTTAGGTTGTTTATTTGAGATGTTTCTTGTTTCTTGGGGTAGGATTGTATTGTTATAAACTTCTCTCTTAGAACTTTTGCATTTTGTTGTATCCCATAGGTTTTGGGTCGTCTTGTTGTCATTGTCATTTGTTTCTGCATATTTTTTGATTTCCTCTTAGATTTCTTCAGTGATCTCTTGATTATTTAGTAGCGTATTGTTTAGCTTCCAGGTGTTTGTAGTTTTTACAGTTTTCTTCCTGTAATTGATATCTAGTGTCATAGCCTTGTGGTTGGGAAAGATGCTTGATATGATTTCAATTTTCTTAAATTTACCAAGACTTGATTTGTGACCCAACAAATGATCTATCCTGGAGAATGTTCCATGAGTACTTGAGAAGAAAGTGTATTCTGATTTTTTTGGATGGAATGTCCTATAAATATCAATTAAGTCCATCTTGTCTAATGTGTCATTTAAAGCTTTTGTTTCCAACTGCTGAACAACTGACGACAGGAAGACACTGGAACTCACCAAAAAAGGTACCCCACATCCAAAAACAAAGGAGAATCCACAATGAGATGGTGGAGGGGTGCAATCACAATAAAATCAAATCCCGTAACTGCTGGGTGGGTGACTCTCAAACTGGAGAACAGTTATACCACAGAAGTGCACCCACTGGAGTGAAGGTTCTGAGCCCCAAGTCAGGCTTCCCAACCTGGGGGTCCGGCAATGGGAGGAGGAATTCTTAGAAAATCAGACTTTGAAGGCTAGTGGGATTTGATTGCAGGATTTCAACAGGACTGGGGGAAACAGAGACTCCACTCTTGGAGGGCACACACAAAGTAGTGTGTGCATCGGGACCCAGGTGAAGGAGCAGTGACCCTGTAGGAGACTGAACCAGACATACCTGCTAGTGTTGGAGGGTCTCCTGCAGAGGTGGGGGGTGGCTGTGTCTCACCATGAGGACAAAGACACTGGCAGCAGAAGTTCTGGGAAGTACTCCTTGGCGTGAACCCTCACAGGGTCCACCATTAGCCCCAGCCGAGAGCCCAGGTAGGCTCCACTGTTGGGTCACCTCAGGCCAAACAACCAATAGGGAGGGAACCCAGCCCCACCCATCAGCAGACAAGCAGATTAAAGTTTTACTGAGCTCTGCCCTCCAAAGCAACAGCCAGCTCTACCCACCACCAGTCCCTCCCATCAGGAAGCTGCACAAGCCTCTTAGATAGCCTCATCCACCAGAGGGCAGACAGCAGAAGCAAGAAGAACTACAATCCTGCAGCCTGTGGAAGAAAACCACATTCACAGAAAGATAGACAAGATGAAAAGGCAGAGGGCTATATACCAGATGAAGGAACAACATAAAACCTCAGAAAAACAACTAAATGAAGTAGAGATAGGCAACCATGCAGAAAAAGAATTCAGAATAATGATAGTGAATATGATCCAGGACCTCAAAAAAGAATGGAGGCAAAGATCGAGAAGATGCAAAGAGTGTTTAACAAAGACCTAGAAGAATTAAAGAACAAGCAAACAGAGATGAACACTACAATAACTGAAATGAAAAATACACTAGAAGGATTCAGTAGCAGAATAACTGAGGCAGAAGAACGGATAAGTGACCTGGAAGACAGAATGGTGGAATTCACTGCTGTGGAACAGAATAAAGAAAAAAGAATAAAAAGAAATAAAGACAGCCTAAGAGACCTCTGGGACAACATTAAATGCAACAACATTCGCATTATAGGGGTCCCAGATGGAGAAGAGAGAGAGAAAGGACCTGAGAAAATATTTGAAGAGATTATAGTCAAAAACTTCCCTAACATGGGAAAGGAAATAGCCACCCAAATCCAGGAAGTGCAGGGAGTCCCAAACAGGATAAACGCAAGGAGAAACATGCTGAGACACATAGTAATCAAATTGGCAAAAATTAAAGACAAGGAAAAATTTTTGAAAGCAGAAAGGGAAAAACGACAAATAACATGCAAGGGAACTCCCATAAGGTTAACAGCTGATTTCTCAGCAGAAACTCTACAAGCAAAAAGGGAGTGGCATGATATGCTTAAAGTGATGAAACGGAAGAACCTACAACCAAGATTACTCTACTCGGCAAGGATCACATTCAGATTCGATGGAGAAATCAAAAACTTTACAGACAAGCAAAATCTAAGAGAATTCAGCACCACCAAACCAGCTCTACAACAAATGCTAAAGGAACTTCTCTAAGTGGGAAACACGAGAGAAGAAAAGGAACTACAAAAACAAACCCAAAACAATTGAGGAAATGGTCATAGGAACATACATTTCGATAATTACCTTAAACGTGTATGGATTAAATGCTCCAACCAACAGACACAGGCTTGCTGAATGGATAAAAAAACAAGACCCATCTATATGCTGTCTACAAGAGACCCACTTCAGACCTAGGGACACATACAGACTGAAAGTGAGGGGATGGAAAAAGATATTCCATGCAAATGGAAATCAAAAGAAAGCTGGAGTAGCAATACCTGTATCAGATAAAATAGACTTTAAAATAAAGAAACTTACAAGAGACAAGGAAGGACACTGCATAATGATCAAGGGATCAATCGAAGAAGAAGATATAACATTTATAAATTTATATGCACCCAATATAGGAGCACCTCAATACATAAGGCAACGGCTAACAGCTATAAAAGAGGAAATCGCTGGTAACACAATAATAGTGGGGGACTTTAACACCTCACTTACACCAATGGACAGATCATCCAAAATGAAAATAAATACGGAAACAGAAGCTTTAAATGACACAATAGACCAGATAGATTTAATTGATATTTATAGGACATTTCATCCAAAACCAGCAGATTACACTTTCTTCTCAAGTGCGCCCGGAACATTCTCCAGGATAGATCACATCTTGGGTCGCAAAACAAGCCTTGGTAAATTTAAGAAAATTTAAATCATATCAAGCATCTTTTCTGACCACAACGCTATGAGATCAGAAATCAATTACAGGGGAAAAAAAATGTAAAAAACACAAACACATGGAGGATAAACAATACTTTACTAAATAACCAAGAGATCACTGAAGAAATCAAAGAGGAAATCAAAAAATACCTAGAGACAAATGACAATAAAAACACGACAATCCAAAACCTATGGGATGCAGCAAAAGCAGTGCTAAGAGAGAATTTTATAGCTATACAAGCCTACCTCAAGAAACAAGAAAAATCTCAAGTAAACAATCTAACATTACACCTAAAGGAACTAGAGAAAGAAGAACAAACAAAACCCAAAGTTAGCAGAAGGAACGAAATCATAAAGATCAGAGCAGAAGCAAATGAAATAGAAACAAAGAAAGCAATAGCAAAGACCAATAAAACTAAAAGCTGGTTGTTAGAGAAGACAAACAAAATTGATAAACCATTAGCCAGGCTCATCAAGAAAAAGAGGGAGAGGACTCAAATCAATAAAATTAGAACTGAAAAAGGAGAAGTTACAACAGACACCACAGAAATACAAAGCATCCTAAGAGACTACTACAAGCAACTCTATGCCAATAAAATGGACAGCCTGGAAGAAACAGACAAATTCTTAGAAAGGTATAACCTTCCAAGACTGAAGCAGGAAGAAACAGAAAATATGAACAGACCAATCACAAGTAATGAAATTGAAACTGTGATTAAAAATCTTCCAAAAAACAAAAGCCCAGGACCAGATGACTTCATAGGTGAATTCTATCAAATATTTAGAGCAGAGCTAACACCCATCCTTCTCAAATTCTTCCAAAAATTTGCAGAGGAAGGAACACTCCCAAACTCATTATATGAGGACACCATCACCCTGATACCAAAACCAGACAAAGACACTACAAAAAGAAAATTACATACCAATATCACTCATGAATATAGATGCAAAAATCCTCAACATAATACTAGCAAACAGAATCCAACAACACATTAAAAGGATCATACACCATGATCAAGTGGGATTTATCCCAGGGATGCAAGGATTCTTCAGTATAAGCAAATCAATCAATGTGATACACCATATTAACAAATTGAAGAAGAAAAACCATATGATCATATCAAAAGATGCAGAAAAAGCTTTTGACAAAATTCAAAACCGAATTATGATAAAAACTCTCCAGAAAGTGGGCATAGAGGGAACCTACCTCAACATAATAAAGGCCATATATGACAAGCCCACAGCAAACATCATTCTCAATGGTGAAAAACTGAAAGCATTTCCTGTAACATCAGGAACAAGACAAGGATGTCCACTCTCACCACTATTATTCAACATAATTTTGGAAGTCCTAGCCACGGCAATCAGAGAAGAAAAAGAAATAAAAGGAATCCAAATTGGAAAACAAGAAGAAAAACAGTCATTGTTTGCAGATGACATGATACTATACATAGAGAATCCTAAAGATGCCACCAGAAAACCATTAGAGCTAATCAATGAATTTGGTAAAGTTGCAGGGTACAATATTAATGCAAAGAAATCTCTTGCATTCCTATACACTAATGATGAAAAATCTGAAAGAGAAATTAAGGAAACATTCCCATTTACCATTGCAACAAAAAGAATAAAATACCTAGGAATAAACCTACCTAGGGAGACAAAAATCTGTATGCAGCAAACTATAAGACACTGTTGAAAGAAATAAAAGATGATACAAACAGATGGAGAGATATACCATGTTCTTGCATTGGAAGAATCAATATTGTGAAAATGACTATACTACCCAAAGTAATCTACAGATTCAATGCAATCCCTATCAAATTACCAATGGCATTTTTTACAGAACTAGAACAAAAAATCTTAAAATTTGTATGGAGACACAAAAGACCCCTAAGAGCCAAAGCGGTCTTGAGGGAAAAAACCGGAGCTGGAGGAATCAGACTCCCTGACTTCAGACTATACTACAAAGCTACAGTAATCAAGACAGTATGGCACTGGCACAAAAAGAGAAATATACATCAATGGAACAGGATAGAAAGCCCAGAGATAAACCCACGCACCTTTGGTCAACTAATCTATGACAAAGGAAGCAAGGATATACAATGGAGAAAAGAACATTTCTTTGATAAGTGGTGCTGGGAAAACTGGACAGCTACATGTAAAAGAATGAAATTAGAACACTCCCTAACACCACACACAAAAATAAACTCAAAATGGATTAGAGACCTAAATGTAAGACTGGACACTATAAAACTCTTAGAGGAAAACATAGGAAGAACACTCTTTGACATAAATCACAGCAAGATCTTTTTTGATCCACCTCCTAGAGTAATGGAAGTAAAAACAAAAAGAAACAGATGAGACCTAATGTAAGTTAAAAGCTTTTGCAAAGCAAAGGAAACTACAAGCAAGACGAAAAGGCAACCCTCAGAATGGGAGAAAATATTTGCAAACGAATCAATGGACAAAGGATTAATCTCCAAAGTATATAAATAGCTCATGCAGCTCAATATTAAAAAAACAAACAACCCAATCCAAAAATGGGCAGAAGACCTAAATAGACATTTCTCCAAAGAAGACATGCAGATGGCCAAGAAACACATGAAAAGCTGTTCAACATCACTAATTATTAGAGAAATGCAAATCAGAACTACAGTGAGGTATCACCTCAAACCAGTTAGAATGGGCAGCATCAGAAAATCTACAAACAACAAATGCTGGAGAGGGTGTGGAGAAAAGGGAACCCTCTTGCACTGTTGGTGGGAATGTAAATTGATACAGCCACTATGGAGAACAATATGGAAGTTCCTTAAAAAACTAAAAATAGAATTACCATATGACCCAGCAATCCCACTACTGGACACATACCCAGAGAAAACCATAATTCAAAAAGACACATGCACCCTAATGTTCATTGCAGCACTATTTACAATAGCCAGGACATGGAAGCAACCTAAATGTCCTTTGACAGACAAATGGATAAAGAACATGTGGTACATACATAGAATGGAATATTACTCAGCCATAAAAAGGAACGAAACTGGGTCATTTGTAGAGACGTTGATGCATCTAGAGAGTGTCATACAGAGTGAAGTAAGTCAGAAAGAGAAAAACAAATATCGTATATTAACGCATTTATGTGGAACCTAGAAAAATAGTAAAGACGAACCGGTTTGCAGGGCAGAAATTGAGACACAGAGGTAGAGAACAAACGTATGGACACCAAGGGGGGAAAGTGGCAGGGGGTGGGGGAGGTGGTGTGATGAATTGGGAGATTGGATTGACATGTATACACTAATATGTATAAAATGGATAACTAATAAGACCCTGCTGTATAAAAAAAAAAAATTCAAAAATTCAAAAAAAAAAAAAGCTTGTGTTTCCTTATTTATTTTCATTTGGGATGATCTGTCCACTGGTGAAAGTGGGGTGTTAAAGTCTCCTACTATGATTGTGTTACTGTCGATTTCCCCTTTTATGGCTGTTAGCATTTGCCTTATGTATTGAGGTGCTCCTACGTTGGGTGCAGAAATATTTACAATTGTTATATTTCCTTCTTGGATTGATCCCTTGATCATTATGTAGTATCCTCCTTTGTCTTTTGTAATAGTCTTTATTTTAAAGTCCATTTTGTCTGATATGAGAATTGCTACTCCAGCTTTCTTTTGATTTCCATTTGCATGGAATATCGTTTTCCATCCCCTCACTTTCAGTCTGTATGTGTCCCTAGGTCTGAAGTGGGTCTCTTTTAGACAGCATATATACAGGTCTTGTTTTTGTATCCATTTAGCCAGTCTATGTCTTTTGGTTGGAACATGTAATCCATTTACATTTAAGGTAGTTATCGATATGTATGTTCCTTTTACCATATTCTTAATTGTTTTGGGTTTGTTATTGTAGGTCTTTTCCTTCTCTTGTGTTTCCTGCCTAGAGAAGTTCCTTTAGGATTTGTTGTGGCACTGGTTTGTGGTGCTGAATTCTCTTAGCTTTTGCTTGTCTGTAAAGGTTTTAATTTCTCATTGAATCTGTATGAGATCCTTGCTGGGTAGAGAAATCTTGGTTGTAGGTTTTTCCCTTTCATGACTTTAAATATGTCCTGCCACTCCCTTCTAGCTTGCAGAGTTTCTGCTGGAAGATCAGCTTTTCACCTTATGGGGATTCCCTTGTATGGCATTTGTTGCTTTTCCCTTGCTGCTTTTAATATTTTTCCTTTGTATTTAATTTTTGATAGTTTGATTAATATGTGTCTTGGCATGTTTCTCCTTGGATTTACCCTGAATGGGACTCTCTCTGCTTCCTGGACTTGACTATTTCCTTTCCCATGTTAGGGAAGTTTTCAACTATAATCTCTTCAAATATTTTCTCAGTCCCTTTTTTTTTTCTCTTCTTCTTCTGGGACCCCTGTAATTCGAATGTTGGTGCGTTTAATGTTGTCCCAGAGGTCCCTCAGACCATCCTCAATTCTTTTCATTCTTTTTTCTCTATTCTGCTCTGCGGTAGTTATTTCCAGTATTTTATCTTCCAGGTCACTTATCCGTTCTTCTGCCTCAGTTATTCTGCTATTGATTCCTTCTAGAGAAGTTTTCATTTCATTTATTGTGTTGTTCATCATTGTTAAAGTACTTCTAGGTCCTTGTTAAACATTTCTTGTATTTTCTCCATTCTATTTCCAAGATTTTGGATCATCTTTTCTATCATTATTCTGAATTATTTTTCAGGTAGGCTGCCTATTTCCTCTTCACGTGTTTGGTCTAGTGGGTTTTTACCTTGCTCCTTCATCTGCTGTGTGTTTGTCTGTCTTCTCATTTTGCTTAACTTACTGTGTTTGGGGTCTCCTTTTCGCAGGCTGCAGGTTCTTAGTTCCCGTTGTTTTTGGTGTCTGCCCCCAGTGGGTAAGGTTGGTTCAGTGGGTTGTGTGGGCTTCCTGGTGGAGGGGACTGTGCCTGTGTTCTGGTGGATGAGCCTGGATCTTGTCTTTCTGGAGGATCTTGTCTTTCTGGTGAGGAGGACCGTGTCCGTTGGTTTGTTTTGGGATGTCTGTGAAGTCATTATGATTTTAGGCAGTCTCTCTGCTAATGGGTGGGGCTGTGTTCCTGTCTTGCTAGTTGTTTGGCATAGGGTGCCAGCACTGTAGCTTGCTGGTTGTTGAGTGGAGCTGGGTCTTAGCGTGGAGATGGAGATCTCTGGGAGAGCTTTTGTTGTTTGATATTATGTGGGCCCAGGAGGTCCCTGGTGGACCAATGTCCTGAACTCGGCTCTCCCACTTCAGAGGCTCAGACATGACACCCAGCTGGAGCACCAAGACCCTGTCAGCCACTAGGCTCAGAAGAAAAGGGAGGAAAAAAAAGAAAGAAAGAAAGAAAAAATAATAAAATAAAAGTTATTAAAGTAAGAAAATTTAAAAATTATTAAAAATAAAAAAATTAGAAAGTAATTAAAAATCAGAAAGAAGAGAGCAACCAAACCAAAAAACAAATCCAGGAATGATAACAAGCCCTAAAAACTATACTAAAAAAAAAAAAAAAAAAAAAAAAAAAAAGACAGAGAGAACCCTAGGACAAATGGTAAAAGCAAAGCTATACAGACAAAATCACACAAAGAAGCATACACATACACACTCACAAAAAGAGAAAAAGGAAAAAAAAATATATATATATAAAGAAAAAAAAAGGAAGAGAGCAACCAAATCAATAAACAAATCTACCAATGATAATAAGCTCTAAATACTAAAATAAACATAAAATCAGAAACAAATTAGATGCAGAAAGTAAACCCCAAGTCTTCAGTTGCTCCCAAAGTCCACTGCCTCAATTTTGGGATGATTCGTTGTCTATTCCGGTATTCCACAGATGCAGGGTACATCAAGTTGATTGTGGAGATTTAATCCGCTGCTCCTGAGGCTGCTGGGAGAGATTTCCCTTTCTCTTCTTTGTCCGCACAGCTCTCGGGGTTCAGCTCTGGATTTGGCCCCGCCTCTGTGTGTAGGTCGCCTGAGGGCATCTGTTCTTCATTCAGACAGGACGGGGTTAAAGGAGCAGCTGATTAGGGGGCTCTGGCTCACTCAGGCCGGGGGTAGGGAGGGGTACGGATGCGGGGCGAGCCTGCGGTGGCAGAGGCCGGCGTGACATTGCACCAGCCTGAGGCGCGCCGTGCGTTCTCCCGGGGAAGTTGTCCCTGGATCACGGGACCCTGGCAGTGGCGGGCTGCACAGGCTCCCGGGAGGGGAGGTGTGGAGAGTGACCTGTGCTTGCACACAGGCTTCTTGGTGGCTATAGCAGCAGCCTTATCGTTTCATGCCCGTCTCTGCTGTCCACGCTGAAAGCCGCGGCTCGCACCCTTCTCTGGAGCTCGTTTAGGCGGTGCTCTGAATCCCCTCTCCTTGCGCACCCTGAAACAATGGTCTCTTGCCTCTTAGGCAGGTCCAGACTTTTTCGCGGACTCCCTCCCGGCTAGCTGTGGTGCACTAGCCCCCTTCTGGCTGTGTTCACACAGCCAACCCCAGTCCTCTCCCTGGGATCTGACCTCCGAAGCCCAAGCCTCAGCTCCCAGCCCCCACCTGCCCCAGCAGGTGAGCAGACAAGCCTCTTAGGCTGGTGAGTGCTGGTCGGCACTGATCCTCTGTGCGGGAATCTCTCTGCTTTGGCCTCTGCACCCCTGTTGCTGCTCTCTCCTCTGTGGCTCCAAAGCCTTCCCCCTGCCCACCTACCATTTTTGCCAGTGAAGGGGCTTCCTAGTGTGTGGAAACTTTTCCTCCTTCACAACTCCCTCCCAGAGGTGCAGGTCCCGTCCCTTCTTTTCTCTCTGTTTTTTCTTTTTTCTTTTACCCTACCCAGGTACGTGGGGAGTTTATTGCCTTTTGGGAAGTCTGAGGTCTTCGGCCAGCATCCAGTAGGTGTTCTGTAGGAGTTGTTCCACATGTAGATGTTTTTTTGATGTATTTGTGGGGAGGAAGGTGATCTCCACGTCTTACTCCTCTGCCATCTTGAAGGTCCCTCCTCTAGCATTTTGTTTTTATAAACAATAATACTGTTTCAGGTTTCCCTTATCCCTTCTTCCTTTTTCCCTTCTTGGAAAGCAGCCAGGTCTGGGCCCAGGTGAGGCCACTATCAGGTTGGAAAAGCAACCATCTTGTTTGAGAGCTGTGTGAAGAGGATGTCCTAGCTGTGTGGTAGCCTAGTGTTGTGAGGAGACTGACTGTATACAGGGGATGGAGCACATGCACACATATTTTGAATGATAATAGGAGATGGTTTTCTCACTGTTAGGGAAGGGAGATACAATTATGAAAATGGAAAAAACTAGAAAAAACCCTTCTTTCGTTGCATTGAAATGAGACATAGTGGTATGAATTTCTGTTTTCAATACATATAGTTAAATACAGAAACGCATGTAGGTATAAATGTTAGTGTCCACTTGGAGGACCTGGGGACAGCACTATTCCAGCAGCAATGAGCCTTAGCATCCATATCTTCGTTTCTAGAAACCATTATCCCATAAAGGAGCCAAGGATCCTTGGTGAAATGGCTGATACCAGGACTGCAATAGGAGAAGAACAAAATAAGCTGCAGCATTTTGTTGTGTCAGAAAGTAGGGACATGTCCAAAGATGATGGAGATGTTCCAAAGGACACAGAGGCAGAGCCAAATCTGGGACAATTTGAGCAACAACAACCAGAACAATAAAATAATGATAGCAATGCATTGTAATCTATTAAATAAATGGTCCTACATTATATAAACTGAATAAAGGGGATGAAGAGAAAGTTCTTCCTTTGAGTAGGATGCCAACTAATAAATGTATTTAGAAGGAATGACAGAATTAGAAAATCACAGTGTGACAACTACCATGATAAAATCAATTCAGGGAAGAACTGCCAATAGATGCTAAAACCAGGGGGTAAAAGTGGTATGAGTAATGGGATTTTACATAATCTTAAAGTTTCTGTGAAGGCAGAAACCCTGTATATCTTGTATACTTCTATCTGGGCTCAATAAATACCTGTTAAACTTAAATAGATCTGTGAATGGTGAGATAAATAGTACTTCCTCATGAAATGCTCAAGGATCAAACGACTTGACAGTAGATGAATCTGTACTTAGAATGTTTTTGTTCTTGTTTAGGTAGCAAAAAGCAATCCTTAGTCTATGGCTGCCCTCCTGAGGGAGACAATACTGATCACGATTTGCACAATGGCTAAGGACACAGATCCTGAAGAGAGGCTGCCTGGGTTAGAATCCTGGTTGTGAACTTCAATGATGTGTAAGTCTAGACAAGAAAATTCATTTCCAAGCCTTGGGGTCTTTATATGTGAAATGGGATGATAAGAGTACTAACAGCCACTCTGGGTGGTTGTAAATGACATAAATATGACTGGAGTGAAAGAGTTGGAAGAACACAGAAGAATTCACCTCTGCTGGTTTTAAGACGTATGTAATATGTACAACACACACACACACACACACACACACACACACACACACAGAGGATGGCAAATTCTCATGATCCAGGAAATTGTAGTGGGGCAATCACGAACAAGAAGGAAAAAGAAATACTAGACAAATGTTCATTCATTAATTCATTGCTTATTAGTTATCCATTATTTGCTGAGTGCTTACTATATGCCAAGCACTGTTCTAAGCAGAGGCGATACATCAGTGAAACAAAATATTTAAACAGAGTTGGCCTGAACCTATAGTGTGTGTAGAAATCATGACCTCCTGCTCTGATAGTATGCATAGAAATCACTCACAGAGGTCCTGATCCTGTTGTCTGGACCGGGCTCAGGAAGACACATGTTTAATAAACACTTTTAGGTGCTTAGAGCTATTAGGACTTCTAACAGACACTACTAGTAATATTAAAAAGGTATCTGCCATTATCTCATTTATTCTTTACCATAACCCTATGAATCAGGTACTATTATTACATTATATGGTGAGTAACCTGAGACTTGGAGAAATCCATGTTTTGCTCTTGGTCATCTAGCCAGCAAGAGGCAGATTTAGGATGCTAACTCAGTTCTGTCCAACAGTGAACCCAGCTCTGTGCTAGCCTGCCGCCTTAATTTCAGGAGGCAAAGCCACGGACTTGGGAATGCCTCACAGCAGAGAGAGCAGTGCTGTGGCAGCAGTGAACAGCCTCAGAATGGCTGAGGCTCAGTGCCAATCTTTATTCCATGGGTGTAGTCCCATGCTGACTCCTGGTTAGTGAGTGTGCTTAGTGGAGGTTCATGAACACATAAGTCACTGATGGAAACTCGAAAATAATGTACCAGAAAAGATTATTAAGTGACGAATGTTAGCTGTGGGAAAAAAAAGTAAAAGAAAAAAACTTTATCTGAACACTAGATGCCACTAAGAGATTTTAATCCTATGTAAACACTTACACAATGCTCATCTTTAATCCATTATGGTGTGGGAAAGAGAAAAACTGAAAGAAATTGAGGGTCCACTACTACTCCTTGTTATGGTGTATGCAAGGTAAAATTGTAACCTTGACTGCGTAAACCATGGTAAAACCTTACTGTGTTCATGCCAAGTAGATTACTCTATGCAGTTCTTTCCTGTCACAGGCATTCTTGTTACCAAAAAACAGAGCATGGCTCTAAGCTGTATGGGTGAGGAACACATGTGGCTGAAACTCATTATTTTTGGTCTCTTTCTCTTTTTCTTTAAACCAAACTCCACATAAATATATGTCCCTCTTGGCCTCTCTCCCAGTCCCCTTTAGTGAAAAAGCCATCACTTTTTACCTTCTAATGAACAGGAGGCCTTGTCTTCAGAGAAATTCAAGAAGCTCTTAAGTTGGTTGTTTTGTACTTCAGTCATGATAGCCACAAGCTAAAAATGTGTACAGACTGCAGAAACAAACTCTAGATGAAGTTACTGGAGTTAATAGTGAGGATGCCATTCACACTCAAACCTCACTGCCAAGTCCTTTTTCTAAAATACATTTTGATGGTAAGGAGTCTGCTTTGAAAGCCTTATTAGGAAGGAGGCAGGAAGTGAAGTTTGGCATTAACTCCAAGACATTATTTCTTAAATACCAGAATCACCTGTAGTATGTGTTAAAAGTGAAAATTCTTAGGTTCCTCCAGACAAATGAATCATGATTTCTGGGAAATTTTGCATTTTTAATGCATACTCATATTTGAGCTCCCCTGCACTGACAGTTGATGCATATTATTAATACTGCTTTTTGTGAACAGTGGAAGGCAGCCATCAGGATGCCATGTTTTGCTTTTCTGTTGAGACTATTCATTAAAACAACAAAAACAGCAACAGAAGTTGTCAGATTTTTTTCCATTGCATACTATAGGCCAGATAGGTATATGCTAAGTGCTATATGTTCCTCTGAATTCTTACAACACTATAGCCAATTTTTTTTCTCATTTACAGGCAAGAAAACTGACACTGAGAAGAGTTGTAGGACCCGTCCAATGTCTCAGAGCTAATCCACAGGAGAGCTGACACTGGGACCAAGGACTGCAAGACTCCTGAAACCATACCCTTAAATGCTATACTCCACATAAACAGCTCACATTTTAAAACACTTGGCAATTTATTAATTCAGAAGAGCTTTATGAAATTATCTCTCTCTCTCTATATATATATATTATATATATTTAATATATATATTATATATATAATATATATATTAAATATATATAATATATATATCTGTCCCAATTTCCTGCTAATATTTGGTCTTTGACCCTGATTCCTGACACAAGTTCCTACCACCTTTGTAGATTCCGCATATATGCGTTAAGCTACAACCTTTGTAATTGCCTTAGTGAGAGGTGCCTTTTGTTTTAATGAGGTGACTCCTGGTGGGCTCCTAGATGTGGGCTGGTCACCAGAAAGACAAAGTCATGATTAGAAGCTTGGAACTTTCAGCACCACTTCCCTCCCTGGGGAGAGGCACTGGAAGATGAGTTAATAACGAGCATGCCTACATGATGAAGCTTCCATAAAAATCCCTGAAGTATGAGGTTTGGAGTGTTTCCAGTTTGATGAACACATCCTTTTACCAGGAGGGTGGTGCACCCCAACTCCACGGGGACAGAAGCTCCTGCGCTTGGGATCCTTGCAGACCTCGCCTTACATATATCTTCATCTGGCTGTTCATCTGTATCCTTTATCATATTGTTGGGGCCCAGGGGAGGCTGCCCCAAAATGCGCCTCAAGGCACTTTCATTATTTTGACTTAAAGTTACTTAAAAATGGCCAGTACAATATGAACACTCTTATCCTCCTTTCTGTCTCCCTGAAAGCAGAAAATAAACTTATCATGTGAGAGGTGCACTCCCTGCATCTGGAGGTAGAAGGACATCCGTATTGCCAGAGACAGGGAATCTGGGGCCAAGAAGCCTGTATGAACAACCCTTGGTACTTCAGCTGACTTGGTCTTGGTACTTTACCCCAAGACCAAATTCTGTTCAGATTCTTCACTAATTAAACACCCAAAAGCCTTAGTTTCTTTGTCCTCTCAATTCCTCACAAATTTATTGTTTCTTTGTCTAAAAAGTATAAAAATCTTCCTTCTTTGGCCAATTTTTAGGTCCTATTTCTATGAGACCTCCATGTGCACAGATTAAAATTTCTTTTTCTCCTGTTAAGCTTTGTAGTTTCAGTTTTACTATTAGTCTAGCCACAGGAACTCAAGAGAGGTGGGACTGGTAAATGCAGGTCCATGTTTCCCTGAGATCTGTGAGCTGTTCCAGCAGATGATTGAACCTGCGGAGGGGTCGTGGGAATTTCTGATCTGTAGCCAAGTCAGTCAGAAGTGTGGGCAGCCTGGGGACCCACTATTTATGCTTGGCTTCTGAAGTGGGGAGCAGTTTTGTGGGACTGAGCCCATAACCTGTGGGATCTGCACTAACTCCAGGCATTTAGTGTCAGAGTTGCTTGGTGTGGGAAAGTCCACACACGTGGTGTCAGAAGTGTTTTGAGTGTGAGAGTAAAGAGCAACAACGAGTTTTTCCTTATTCAGGTTTACATACATGACATATTGATTTGCATCAGAACTGAATGAACGAGGTAGGTATTAATAGTTCCACCTGACAGGCAGCTTTAGAGTGTTCCCACAGCCAGGAATTGGTTTTGCTAAGGCCAAATCTTCATATTTCTATCGCCTTAGTTTCTGGCAGCTTACTTGTATCCTTCCCATATCTAGCAGGCCAAGAGCTTTCTGTTACTGTCTTTAAACCAGGAACTGTTTTGCTTTACCTTTAGTAGCTAGCTGGCTGCTGAGCGGTTAGTAAGCATTTGGCCTATTTGAAAGCATTTGGTGATGACACCTGAGCCATGCTACTTGGCAGGTGAGAAGAATTGTTAAAGGTACTAAGAGCAGCCAGAGAAACCTAATAAGGCATTGTTCAGGTTTGGAATGGCAACATCTCGCTCTCTCATCCTTGGAGAAATGATTCCCATTTCATTTTCAAAAGTGGAGCTAGTAGCACTGATTTTGAAAATAAACTTCAGGGAGAGTCTGAGCCCCTGGACCTCTTTCAAAGCTAGTGTTGCTTCTCTTCTCATCTGGATGACACCAAGTGTTTCACAGGAATGTGCAACATGTACTCTTCCATTTGTAATAATTCAGCATTACCTGAGATATTTGAAAAGGGCTTTATGCTCATTTCAGCCCATTACTTCTCACTAGCCCTGCAGTAATTCAGTACTGAAGTCATCAGGCAGATATTATTAGAGCTATTAATACCAATAATAGTGTTAAGTTTAATGCTATTGTCATCTTGTCAAATGGCCTGAACCCCAAGGAGTTGAAGATGACGACCGTCGATCTATAAGTATGAAAAAATGGTTTAAATCATATTCACACTATAGTGTCTTAGGATGCTGGGAAAATGTGCTGCAGGAGATTCAGCTTTGCATGCAAAGCACCATTGTCAGATTCCCCAGATGGCTCACTTAAAAGACATCCCACAGTCTAGAAACAGCAACAGCAACAACACTACACAGGAATCTCATTATAACAAGGTCATTGTCACACGCAGATACACAACAGATCTATGTTGGATACTACTTAATACAAGTTTTCCCATTACAAGGAAAAGCATTTACAGATATTCCCATGCAAATACACAAGTGATTCCACTTAGAATATATTTAAAATTTCTAACCGTGGCTTCTATGTCTCAGCAAGACTCATTCTTCTCTCATTAGTTTATCCATTGATTACGTGGTTCAGCCTTTCTGATTCTTTAACTCTGAGACTTGTGCATGCTTTTGGACTTCTCAATATGCTTTCCCTTTCCCTGGATTGCTTCTCCACCAGATTGTTTCATGATTGGCTCCTTCTTATCATGCAAATTCAACTCAAGGGTCCTCTCCTCAGAGGAGCCTTCACTGATCATGGTAGCTAGAGTTGGCCTTCAATGCAACTGTAGAACTGTTTCCTTTCTTTCTCATAGTACTTATTAACATCTGAAATTATTTGTTCATGTTTATTTTTGATGTATCCCTCCACTCTGACCACTAGACTACTAGACTGTAAGCTCCGTAAGAGCAGAGAGTTTATCTGTTTTGCTCACCATATGAGGAGAGATCCTGGAAAAAATTAGGTGCATGATAATTATAATACTTAATACTGCCTAGACCCATAAGCCAGGCACACATTGCCCTCACTGCCTCATGTGTATTAATATATTTATTCCTCACAACAACCCTGTGAGTTAGGTACTGCTACAGACTGAATATTTGTGTTCCCATCAAATTCATATGCTGAAATCCTAACCCTCAAGGTGATGGCTTTGGGAGGTGGGATCTTTGGGTGGTGATTAGCTCATGAGGGTAGAACCCTCTTGTTTGGGATTAGTGCCTATGAAAGAGACCCCAGAGAGCTAGATTGTCCCTTCTGCCATGTGTGATTACAGTGAGAAGATAGCTGTCTATGATTAAGCATGCCCTCACCATACCTGGAATATGCTGGTGCCTTGATCTTGAACTTCTCAGAATCCAAAACTGTGAGCAATAAACTTTTGTTCTTCATAAGCCAACCAGTCTATGGTATTATGTTATAGTGGCTCGAATGGACTAAAACAGGTACTATTATTGTTCCCACTTTGCAGATGAGAAAACTGAGGAACAGAGAGGCTAGGCATTTGCCTAAAGTTATACAACAGGTAACAGAACTAGGACTTGAACCCATAACTTCTGGGTCTAGAAGACAATAGCACAATGAATGTGGGGCTGAAGAAATCAATGAAATAATTAACACATAGGAACATACACATTTATACAATATGTTCATAAATTTATAGGAACACATACAGAGCCATGTATTTACCGAAGTGCACTGCATTTCTAGAAGTTTAAACAAACTTATGCTGATGCATCTACATGGTACATACTTTTTCAGGTCATCTGACTGGAATTACTCATATTAACTGAGAGTGTGGGAGGAACCAAAGAAAGAAAACTCTCAAGATATCAATATTAACCCCATGGTCATGAAGTTCTAATATAGTTGACAAGATACCTAAGTGCTCCAAAGATGTCATAAGGTGGAGTAATTTATAATGCACAAACTAATAATATCCTGAAATAAATTTAAAGTTACAGAAAATAGTTAATCTATTTAAAAATAAATTTCTAAGAATAGCAAGATTTATAACAATATACATTTTATAGAATCAAATAATCTAAAATTTTAAATGACCTTAAAAAGCATCTCATTCAACATCCCAAATAGTTGCACGATTTGTTGTTATACTATTCAGAGCATTTTCATTTGTATACACACACACACACACACACAGACGAGTGTATACGTATGTACGTTTTCTCATTTGACCCCCTACATCACACAGAAAGGCATATAAAATGATCCTCATTTTACCAATAAACAAATTGAGACTCATAAAATTTTGAGTAATTTGGCCAAGATCCACACCGCTCACAAGTATGGTTGGAGGAGAAGACTTGGAAGAGAAAATGATTAAAAATTTTTGCATGACTGCTATGTGTAAGCACTACGCTAGATGGTTTACATATGCTATTTTATTTAATTCTCACAGCAACAGTTAAAGGAGATCTTATTGGCTGTCCCCATTCACAGGATACAAATCCAATTTTAGAGAAAGAGAACAAATTGCCAAGGGTAACACAGCTAATTAACAGGAAGTGAGTGAGGAGGCAAACCCATTTCTGACTACAACACAATGAATAGTTGAAATAATGATTCAATATTCTTATGTGCATTTTGTTATTACTAATGAAAAATCCACATTCACAAGGGTAAGTCTTAGTGATAGAGGTGTAAAATATTATAGTTGGGAAGAGGACTATGTTAAAAGTGATTTTGGTCAGTGAAAACTATGTAAAGTCAATGTTTTAAAAAATTACTTGCAAATATTAATTCTAACCATTTAGCAGGAAATAGTCTCTTGTCATCCAATCAATTCCTATTTTTAAAGCCTATCAGCAAAAGAAAAGATAAAGAAAAACATTAAAGCACTCATTGGTAGGAATAGATTTTTGGAATAATTTCTTCATATGTAAATAATTTTCAAGATAGTGGAATAATTTTTGCTATTTTATCTGAATGATGAGAAAAATTTTGCTAATTTAAAAGTTGGACTCATGCAGTTCTCAGTTTTTAATACAAGAGCAAAAAGCATCATGGATAATTTGCATTTGAATCTGTGCTGTAGAGTTTCAGTTATTAGGTTGCTAGGCATAGCACAGCGTGAAATCTTTTATTTTAGAGTTTAGCCATATCAACTATTTACATGTAATCATATAATTTCCCCATATCGTCTTTCCAGCATTAATTCACTACCTATTCCAGTGACTGAGCTTAAAATATTTTTCTCCATTTGATTCAGATACTTAAGATAATACAACAATGCTTTTATTAGTCAAAAGTTTTTTCTTCTTGGAAATCTAAAATGGATTTTATATATCTATATGGATATATAACTGTATAATATGAATATACACATATTGATAGCAGCTCTTTTGCCCTTTTTTTGTTTGCCCATTTCTGTTCCCCTGTAACCTTAGAAGAACCTAATTAAAGGAATGAGATCACTAGGCAGTTTAACCTAACTTGTGACTTATGCTCTCCTGAATGAGCACCCCAACTTGCCTAACCTGTTGATTCTTTTCCTAGATTAAAATAAGTAAGAATGAAGGATTAAGTAGTTAAGGAATGACTAGCTCTCTACTCCCAACTGTCCCCTTAGCAATCCTGCAGGCAGATCATATGGGCAAGATAACATCTGAAGAAAGAATTAGTCGGTCTGCACGCAATGGAGAATGATGCAGAACCCAACCTCCTGCCTCGACGATTCACTGAGATTCTTCCCCCTTTTTTCTTTTAAAAACTGTCATGGCTGAGCAGAATCCTTGAAGTTGGTCTCAGGACATGAGTCCACCTTCTCAGATTGCTAGCTTTTCGGATTAAAGCATCTTTCCTTTCTACGGACACTTGCTTCTTGATTATTGGCTTTTGAGGGGCGAGCAGCCAAACCTGAGTTTGGTAACAATATGGATATTTATATATACATATGGATATATACATATAGATATATGTCCTGATCTTGGCTACTAGGACATTTCTTTTCACAAGATATTAAAATCAACTGGAGAACTATCTAACATCTATCTATCTATCTATCTATTGATCTATCTATCTATTTAACTTCATCCTTCCTATCATAGCGGTTTAGCATTCCATAAGGAATATACCAATTAAAATGAAATTATTCTATTAAGGAAGGAAAAAATGATGTAATTTCTTTGAGCAATATTTTGTTTTGATTTGAATATATGTAAAATTCAACTAACTCTAAGCTGTCATTACTTCAGAAAAATGAGTGGTGAAAACATGATAATTGTATAAGTAATATCTTTGTTCTGCTTGAAATAAAATAGTATAAATAATCACCATTTTCTTCCTTGAAGGTAGAGGCAAAGATACAGCCATTATCTTTTAAATTTTATAAACACACACACATCTGTATTGTTAAATAACTTGTATGAAAATTCTTACCTGCTGAAATGTGGATTAGTACTTAGACTTTTGAGAAAATCCAACAACGTCTTGCTCCTTAATTCACAGAACTTAAAAAAATTATTTTACCTGTCATATGTATGATACTGTGGACACATATGGGCTGTTCCATGGTTTTAATGTTTACATATCTCATATTCTGTCAATTTTTTTGGAGTAAATGGTTGGAATCTTTTCTTGTGATGAAACTATCTCTATTACCAAAGATCAAAAAGACAGACTATATGGAAAATAAAACATAGACAATGTACATGAGCTAAAAGCAAATTTCTTATAACAAGAAATGCTGAATGCTGGAACAGGTTACTTTGGTGATAAAGTTGGAATTATTTTCTCTGAAAATGATTAGAAATAGGACATGTGTGAATCTCTCTGTGGGTTGTCTATGTCATTCTATTTCAAGGAAGGGTAGTGATTTTTATTTTTTAATGGAAATACTTTAAACTTTTTGCTTATAGAAATAAAATGTACTTATAAAATTACAATAGAAAAGAAATTGAAAAGAAATTTAATTGAAAAGTAAAGCAAACTTGAAATTCTATATTAGAGTACTACTTTGAATATTTTAGTGCATTTCATCCATGCCCCAAAATACAAGTATATTCATTAATTCATTCATTACTCCATATGTAAACAAAAAAACATGAAGAATGTTGCTCATTATCCTGTTATACAAAGGGTTAAGTCATGATCCACTGTAATTGCCCACCAGCATTGCACCCTGAGGGAGAAATTCAGGATAGAGGAAAACAGTATGAAGAATTAGGTGTTTTGCATAAGGCCCCTAGACAGTTAAGATGCAAATCTAAGGAAGAATTTCAGTGACCCCAGATTCTTGCATCTTCCCATATATGGAAAAACATTAAAATCATTAACTTGAGATATCTGGGGTTTTTTTTGTGATTAGCAGTAATCTTTTACCAAGATGTATGCTTGACTATATGTACCAAGCACCCGCCCCCCCCCAAAAAAATCGTATATATACTGGCTCCTCCCCAACCTCTTCAGAGCTACTGACAGGCTGTTTCCTGGGCTATAGTCCTTAGAAAGATCCCTGAATAAAACATAACCCACAACGTTTACATGGTATGTTTTTGTTTAAGTTGTGATATGTGTACATTTATTCCTTCAGCAAATGCTTATAATGCAATTCTGGGTATCAGTCCATATTCTAGTCATTGAGGATAGTGAAAAAAAAAAAAAACAGAAAAGACCATGGACTGGTAGGATTTATATTCTAGAGTGAGGAGACAGAAAAAAAAAATCGGCAAGCAAATTCACAGTTCGATTGATGATGATAAAAGCCTTGGAGTAAAAGCAGGGCTAGTCAAGTAATGAGTCTTGCTAATTTACATGGGGTGATCAGGGAAGGCCTCTTTATTCAGATGACTGAGGAAGAGGCCTGAAGAGACCGATGCTCCCACTACAAACGACTTAATAATTTAGAGAAAGTAAAACAACAACATAAACCTATGTGACAGCCTCATGTATTAGGAATCCAAAGGAGGCAGGATCATGTCAGGGTTAGATGGAAAAGATCTCCTCAAATCTTGACTTGAATTTCTACTATTCTTTTCTACTAGACTCTAAGCTTCTCCAAACCTGTCTATTTCTCTGATACCAACACAATATCCTTCCTATCATAGTGTGTTGCACATAGCATATTTGTAATCTGACACCTGAGATTTTAACCTCTCATATTGAATGCTGCTCTGAGGAATAAATTTTCTATGCAACAATGGTCTAATACATCTGATACTTAAGCACATTTTCCAAATCTCTCACAGTTTATATATGTTACTATTTTTTGGTTTATACAAAGAATGAAAGTTGAGTTTTCCTAGTTAATCTTAGAGAGTATACATAATGACAGTCTTTAACTTCTTCAGGAGACTTTTATCTATTAGCTGAGAATGAAGCAACTTTAACTTTTGGGTTATTACCAGAAACACCAGCTTTCCCAAGACACAAGATTTGCCGTATTGCATTTCTCCTTCACCATGATTATACAAAAGGGGTGAGGGACAGGATGATGGCTTTAGATATGCACAGTTCAAATGGCTATGATAATACATTGAGTAGTCCACCTATTAAATACATGAGGTTGTCCATATCTATTATTAAACTTTCTTTAATGTCAATAGTTTTTATTGAATTATTCCACACATACAATTTAAAAGAAAAAAAAAACTTAGTTTCTAATGCTTCATAATAGCAATGGAAGGATATATAAAACAAAGAATGTTGCCCACCATCCAGTTCTATAAACCACTACAGTGCTGACCTACAATAGGAATTTAAGGCAAAGATTGGGCACTGTGTTCTGAGAATACCGGCAAAACAGGCCCTTAGATAGTTAGAAATATTTCAGGAGAAATTTTTTTATGAACCTGGATCCTTGTATCCCATAATTAGAAAAGCACTAAAACCATTAACTAAGATTATCTGTTCCTCGTGATTAGCAGCAACCTTCTATTAAGATGTGTGCTTGATTGCACATATTCCTTTGCCAAAATCATATATAATACTGATCTTCCTGCCATCTCTTCAGAACAGTTTGTCAGAGCTATCTGAGAGGCTGTCTCTCTGGCTATAGTCATCAGTAAGACACTGAATAAACTTAACTCACAGCTCCTATATATATATTTTTGCATTGACAGATATTAGCCCCAAATACTTTTAAATGCAGAATTCAGAGCAGATAAACATCTCCCTTTCCAGAAATAAAAGCAACACTGAGATATCAAGATCCTGCTTGTATCTCAGAAGTTTATCTAGATTAGTTACCAGCTTTTCAGGGTAGAGATATTCAGGTAATATTTTGGGGTGGTGATTCTGTCATTTGCCTTAGAAGCCTTACCTTTAGTTACATACTTATGAATGCTTCTTAAAAATAAAGCCCTTTCCACTATTGGTGGGAATGTAAATTGGTGCAACCCCTATGGAAAACAGTATGGAGCTTCCTCAAAAAATTAAAAACAGAACTACCATATGATGCAGCAATTCCATTCCTGGGTATTTATCTGAAGAACACAACACTAATTCAAAAAGATATATGCTCTCCTATGTTCATTGTTTCATTACTTATAACAGCCAAGATATGGAAAGAACCCAAGTGCCCATCAATAGATGGATTAAAAAAAAAAAAAAATATATATATATATATACAATGGAATATTACTAAGCCATAAAAAAGAATGAAATCTTGCCTTTTGTGACAACATGGATGGACCTAGAGGGTATTACGCTAAGTGAAATAAGTCAGACAGAGACAAACACTGTATGATTTCACTCATATGTGGAATCTAAAAAAACAAATGAATAAACATAACAAAATAGAAATACAGTTATAGACACAGAGAACAAGCAGGTGGTTGCCAGAGGGAAGGAGGGTGGCAGAAGGAAAGAAATAGGTGAGGGAGATTAAGAGGTACAAACTTCCAGTTGTTAAATAAATGAGTCACTGGTATGAAATGTATAGTGTGGGCAATATAGTCAATAACTATGTAATATATTTGTATGGTGACATATCATAAGTAGACTTTATCACAGTGATCCTTTTGAAATGTATGGAAATAACAAATCACTATATTGTGTAATAGGAACTAACATAGTGTTGTAGGTCAATTATACATCAAAAACAAACAAACAAATAAACTCACAGAAAAAGAGATCAGATTTGTAGTTACCAGAGGCAGGTGGTGTGGGGAGGGGAATTGGATGAAAGTGGTCCAAAGCTACAAACTTCCAGTTGTCTGATGGAAGAGTGCTAGGGATGTAGTGTGTGGCATGGTGAGTACGGTTAACACTGCTGTGTGTTACATGTGAAGGATGTTAAGAGAGTGAATCCCAAGAGTTCTCACCACAAGGAAAAAAATGTTTCTATTTACTTAATTTTGTATTTATATGAGATGAGGAATGTTCACTAAACTTATTGTGATAATCATCTCATGATGTATGTGAATCAAATCATTATGCAGTACACCTTAAATTTAGCGCTGTATGTTGATTATAATCTCAATAGAACTGGAAGAAAAAAAATAAAGCCCTTTCTTTGGTCTGATCTAAAACTCTTCTTATAGTTCAAGTCCAAAATATCATACTCTAATGTAATGAGGGACTCACATTATGTGAGGTGACAGAGTGTTTCTGCTCCAATTCATACGGCTGAAGGGAATTACAGATGACATTTTCTCCCACCCACCATTCATCAAGCAAATGAAGTAATTGAGACCAAGAAAGATTAAGTGACTTGACCTGGGGTGGTACAAGTTTTCCATGCGAGTCAGAGACAGAACGTAGATATGTGTTCCTTATTTCAAAGTGCCTATCTAAGTTACATTGAAGTGTAGCCAATCTGAAATCATGGGCAGAAAATTTACTATGGATAACATTTCAAAGGGAGATTCCATGTAAAAGGGGAAAACAAATGTAACATGTAAATCCTGCAGCAGTCAGTTCAAATTTGTCCTTTAAAGTCAGGCAATGGCACTGCTCCATTTCTTATTATCTGGGGGTCTGGATATGACTGAAAAATCAATATGGAACCTCATCATCTTCCAAAGTTATTGAGCATCCTCTGTAAATGTGGTGTTGAAGTAAATGCTCTGCACAGCAGCCTCTTTCACAGTCTGGCCCCAGGGCCAGGGCTGCAATTTCTGCTTGAGATGTTTGCCTCAGACTGGCTTGGTGGCTGTGTCCCAACCAAGTAACATCTTGTTTCCCAGCTAAAATTCTCATCAAAATTCCTTTTAAATTTAGTGATTCCTTATCACCAAACACTATGTTCCCAAATCTTCTAATGCACATACTTTTTTCCAATACTGCTGGCTGTTTATTTTGCATGTGTCCTTGCTCAAAAGATTCTCTTAGTCAAGAGACTTTCTATGATTTCACATGTTATATACTCTGACATATTTGTGCCTGGATAAGATTTCTGCTGCTTTGAAAGTGTTTCTAATCATTATTCATGGAAAAGGTTTAATTGTGTATCACCCAACTAGGATGTATTCAGGGAGTTAAACCCAATTATAACATAAGCAGAAGAAAACATAAGAGCAAATAGATGCTGCAAAAATTACATAATGTCTCCACTAATCAAATGTAAATTAATTTTACATTAGCTCATGCTTTGGATTATCCATGCTCCATTGGCTCCTGCTGTTAACTTTTACTATCCATAGATGTGAGATTAATGCGGATTGTTTTTGTTAACATTTGACAAATGTCAAAACATAGATTCTCACTTTCTACCAGTGACCTGTCTCTGATTTTCAGCCTATGCACTCTCATCTCTGTGTGAGTTTTTCAGATCTGATCTCTGTGGGAGTCAGATATATTCACCAGGGTTTTGCAAAATAATGAAATGGAACACTGTAATGAAAGTGCACATCCCTGGTGTCAAGTTTCTTTATGAATTCCAAAATCATTTAGTTCAGTGACTGAGGTTTAGAAGTGCCTTGGATGTGATTAAATGGGGATCAGTACACTCACAGACACTTACTTCTTTTTAAATGCTCACTTTCTAAAATGTCCCTCTCTTTAGAAATGTGAATTAACATTGTAAAGGCACACTTAAGGCCTTGGAAATGTCCTTTCATAATCTGGTATGCTACCTACATACGAGGCAGCATACGAGATTATTAAAGGACATTTAATAATCTCCTTTTTCTTTTCTTTCTTTCTACACAACTCTGTTTACCTCAAGGCTGTGGGTCAATTGAAGGAGGCCAGAAGAGTTACGTGGTTAGTTAAAGAACATTGTTCGGCTTCTGTCAAGAACATATAGCTAGGTTCTTGACCAAAAAGTTATGCTGCTTGCGAAGTTGTAAACCAGATTTTGAATAATCCGATTAAATTAGCTATAGGTCCTCAGTCATGTAAATATATGTTCTAAGCATCTCCATGTTATGAATCTGTATTTGTATCAGACCCTATCTGATGGTGGATAATGGGCATGCCACATTTTAGCTGACTGAGATTTGTAATAATTTTATATTTCAGAGAAATTCACCATCTTGAGAGTCTTGGCAAAGCCAGAGATGACTTGGTCCCTTCACTGGAAAAACCTGAGCATATTACAGAGTCCAGTTGGGCAGATGCACCTACTTGAGAATTGGACTCTCCAGCTTTTGAATTGAAGAAGTAGAGAACCCATTTTGGTGGCTAGCGGCTGCCTTGTTGGCAGTCATGTCACATTTCTAGGGTCGTTCTAGCTGGGCACCTAGTGCAAGCTGTCCCCATTTAAATGGTTCCATGGTATAATATTGGTGTTGGCCCTAACCATTACCAATATTCCTTGTTCGTGCCCAGGTTTTGAAGCTGATTGACTGGACAATTTGTGAATTAGCCACTATCCTTTCAATACATTCACTGTCTGCTTAAATCATCCAAAGTTGGTTTCTACTGCTTGCAATTTACAGCCCTGAGTACTATTGTTATACTGTGCTATACATATTGGTGGATAATTATGCATTTTACATTTTGTTGATAATTTAGCTCCCTACAGGGAGTTTATCAATTCCTACATTCACAGGAATCTTTAGTGAATTAAAAACAAATCACCATTTTCTTTTTTATGACATTCTATTATTATATTTCCATTTTGATTCCACTGCAGAGATCCCAGTCTTTAGATTTAGTGGTGCACCATGGGTTGAACTTGCATCAGGGAGAATATAGTTTTAAACATTTATAATTTGGTTCTATATTTGGTTCTACATTTATAATCTTGTTCATGTGTTTGTTTACTGAGCTAAATAGTCAAATGAAGAATAAAATTCATTACCACAGTATTGCCACTACCAAGATCAACCCACCTCAAATCTTGATTTATAATAAAAAATATCCCCCCTGGAAAGACTTTATGTATAATCCAAAGAGAAACAGCAGACCTGAGGCAAAGATTTAGCCTTCAGGGTTATATAACTTTATACTATGTTTAATGTGGGGTTTAAAGCTCATGCTGTCGGACAAGAGGTTTTAGACTTCTGAGCAGAAACGTGCTGTACTTCTGAAATGAAAAGCAGTGAGAATACAATTCCCTCTCCCGTCACATTAGCAGCAAGACTTGCTCTTCAAATGTTTCCTGCTGGTTCCCACAGAGCACAGGAAGCAATGTTCTGATGATTAAGCAGCAATATCATTATAAAAGCCAAATGAATAATCATTGTGTTAATGAACTTTATCTCAAAAAAGATTAGTTTTTTAATGTTAAGCCTCTTCCAATATGAAAGGGAAAATGTATTTCAATTCCATTTCATCAACCAGAGATGTTCATAATCTATACAATTTTATATCCTGTCTGCACATGTCTCCGTAGGTCTGCACACACAGTGACTTCAATGGACGCTGCTGATGATTCTATTAGATCTCTCTCTGTCTCTAACACACACACACACACACACACACACACACACACACATACACACACACACCTCTCCAGGAATAGAGCCACAGACTCTTTCATGAATAAGATAGATTGTATTTGTTAGTAACAAGCAACATGTGGTTTACAAATTAGTTACGACAATTAAATCCCTGAGAATCAAATTTTCCCACTTAAAAGAAATTTGGAGTGCTTCTTTAGAAAAAAATGAGATACTAATTTTCTTTTGAAAAGTGATTTATGAGTTTTAGGTCTGGAGTTGTGTTCTGAGGACCAATATCTTTTAAGACACAGAACACTTTTTCCAAATAAATGAGAAAAACATTTGCTAGACAGCAACAGAATAAATTTTTTGTCCTTTGACAATGAACCCAAAATATCAGCATTCTCTGCTTTCTGTATCTTATACATTCTGAAGGAAATTCCATGGACATAAAATGAGTTCCAATTATTGTTATTATCACCTCATTTACCTCTCTCTTTAGGTGCCATTGAACTGGATGCTAATATGAAAGAATGCTAGATAGGGTTCCTTCTGGGTAGGTGCTCATAACTCAAAATGGACACTTTCAATCTGGACAAAATCATCCAACAAGAAATACGGAATTCTTAAACACCCCAAGGGAGCTGTCTAGTCAAAAATTCTGCTGATTTTTACCTTAACAATTCTCAACTGCGGTGTCATGGACCAGTGACAGAAAAACCATGCATATTTTTTATCTACACTGTAGCCCAGTGTTTTGCAAAGCTTGGTATGTAGCATCATTTTAGATGACACATGAGCAAATATTTAATGAAATATGTAATTTTAACTACCTGTTAGAAAAAAATGTATTGATATCAAATTACAATGTGATTTCATGCATGATTTACCATGGTAAAGACTAGATAAAAAGTGAATCAATTTTAAACTCACTTAGAAAGGTTACTGAGTAAATCATAGTACAGATGCTAATGCTGGCAGGACAAAATCATGATGTTTTTATGTGACTGAATGACATCAGAGAAGCACTATTTTAACCTTAGTGAATTACTATTTCTGATAGGACTCGATCAAAACAGTGGATAACCATTATCCAAGTTTGAGTTCTCCCCAAATCAAACCTCAAGACAAGAATTTGGATCCTGGCAGTTTATTTGGAGGTAATTCCAGACAGTACAGTGAGGTAGTGGGGAAGAGAGACATGAAGGTGGGGAAAACCATTCAGTGTGCATTAATATTGTGGGCAATTTCAGTCCAGTCCCACTGGGGACATTCTGATAGATGGTGTAGAACACACTAAAGAATTGTCCCACTGAAAGGCATGGACGCTGGGGTGTTTGTCCACAACTTTCCATCTATCTCTGGTTGATGGTCACTCCTGGGGACATTAGGCCTCTGGTTTTTTTGTCCTGCCCTGAGGGGACCAGGTGATTTTTGGCAGAGATATGGGAAATGTTACGTGGTGTAGGGACCTCGCCTATACCTCCAGTAGAGTCAAAAGACATGGGAGATGCCCTCACAGCATCTGCGACAACCATTACTCTAAATGCTATAGAACTGATTTAAAATGGTTTTTAAGCGACCAGTAACCCATGCCGTAATTTCCAGAGTAATTTTAAAATTGTATTCTAATTCTGGAAAAATTATTCATCCCAATATAGTATAAATGAGGTAAATTTATTAACCAAGCTATCTCCTCTACAACTAGATTGGATCAACAAGAATCTAATTCTATTCATTTTGCATTTTGTATTATAAATGGTGTTTGAGGAATTGGAAGGTGATGAGTTAATACTCATATATTCAATATGACCATGAATATTTCCACATCATAGGCTAAAATGTAATTCTGAAAATCAGGGATGAGAGGCAAAATAGATATTTGCAAGGAAAAATAGAAGAAAGATCAACAAATGTTTCATAACTGTTAGTATCCAAAGGGGATTTTAGGTCATCCCTTTTTCAGTTACCCTCTTATCACTAAACACTTGTTTTTTTTTCACTAATCCTTCTTGCTCAAGTCCATTAGTATTTATTTTCCTCGGCTGAATCCCAGTTCATTTTATGCCAGCCATCTCAGGAGCTCAAGCACCTAATTTTTAGCTCTGCATTTGCTAGAGTCTGCATTACCCCATTGTTCTCATCTGGAAGGTTAATCTATCTCTATTTTCACTCTCTGGGCCTGCTGACAAGAAATAAAGGTTGTGCCCTGAACCCTTAGTTTTATCTAAATATTAATTGGGATATAAGTGTCTATCTCAGAGGCTCAGGTGAGAAAGTTAAAGTACTATTTGGAGTTTTTAAATTGATCTGACTTCAGTTGGGATGGGAGTTTGCAGCTGAAGTAAGGGAGGTCCATGGAAGATTGCCCTGTCACTTTAAAAGATGTCCTATTTTGCACCGCTGTGTCTCCAGCACCAGGCTCTCACTGAGAGCAACAACTGGGGAGATAGGATATGTTCAAAAACAGTAACTTGACTCCTTAGCCATGCTTTGGCAGAGCTCTTCACTATTGATCAGAAATGGACTCGTAGTCTTTCTTCTCAGATTGCAAAATTTATTTTTATTCCTGCACAGTTCTGTAGCAAACTCCAATTTAGAATTGCAGTTGTACTCAGCCCTCTCCTCTGAGGCACTGGTGCTGATACTCACTCTGGGAACACGTTTTGCTCCACATTCCATAGTACTATCCTTTGTGCAAAAGGTAAAATTGGAGTTAGTTAATTAAAAAGCACTAGAAAGCTGTTGCATGCACATAGATCCAAAAGAAATCACAGCCATTCTTAACTGAAAGCACATGGTGGTTCAAATAAGCATCGCTTATTTGGTGAAAACTAGAAACTACATGTGAGAAAAAATGCTAACCTTCGTCAATTATTTGTATGGCCTTTTGTCTTTAATCTTCAGATCTTCCGTAAGGACTGACACTAGTTATGAATTTAATCAGCAATAATAGATGTTCAGTGAGTGTACTGAGTGAGGGAAAGGGCTTTAGGAATTGGAGATAGGGAGATCAATTAAGAATAGTAGGAGGGGGTTCAGACCAGCCCTGCTCACTGTGACGCCTGGAAACACATAGGGAGCTGGGTGAGCCTCGCTGCCCCTGCGCGGGGTCAGGAACATGCTCTGCCCTGGCTGGAGGCTCCCTGGCCAGCCGGGGCCTGCAGAGTGTGGGAGAGGAGCATCACACAGCCGTGCTTCACCAAGCTCTCCACCCACAGGTCTCCTGGACTAGGCCCCCCATCCAACAGTGTTTACTCGGTTCTTGGGGTCCCCTGGCCCATCCAGGATTCCCACCCACTCTTCTGAGCTGCTGGCGACATGCTTCGACCCATCATTTGTTTCTCTGGCCCCAGTTTTAGGACTGGAACACCACAAATGGCGCTGACTGTGCATAGAAGGATTTGGCTTTAAAAAAATCCCAGAAGTTATCATTCTACCTGGCCTAGCTTGTTCTCTTTTTCATTTTACAAAAAAAGTACTATAATTTAAAAGTACTAATTAAAATTGATTTCTGTAAAGGAATTTCTTTGTGTTGGTACCTCCAACAAAATAATTGAAGCCACAAGGTCCCAGTCTTTTTAAAAGCAAATTAATTAAAATATTTTGAAGATGGTGAAAGGGACTGATTTTAATAAGACAGGTTAGGTCGGAAACTTTAAAATCACAGTGTCTTTCACCTTGAAACCTGGACCCGGCACGGTGACCTTCACCACTTTGGTTCAGTAGAATATAAGCAGAGTTCCTTAACGCAAAGGAAAGTCTTTGCAGCAGCGTTCACGTAGCAATTCAAATATAAAAGTTCCATCCCGTAATGCCTGACTTTCCTAAAAACACTGACAGCCTCCGTGGGCAGACACAACTTTCTGTCATATTCCAGCCGCCCCGCAAGTCTGACCCAGGTCACTGGGAATGTCGCAGGGCATGCGGACGCTGTGGAAGGTAATCAGACCCACATCTGCTTATAAGGAGCCCATGATGGTTGTTCTCCTGGTGACTGGAAAAGGAAAAACTTTAAACGTCCACCCAGCCCACACGAACGAGTTCACAGGGCTTCCAGCAAAAAGGCTGCTCCGAAGCGTGACGCCAGGACGCAGGGCAGCCCGGGGGTGCCTGTCCACCCGGCATCGTTCCCGGGTTTTCCTCGCTGACGCCTTTCTCCGCGGGTGTCGTGATAACTGTTCCTGCTCCTCGTCCTCAGGCGTAGACACGTGGAGATTAGTCAGCACACCTAGACCTGAGCTTCTGCCTTCAAATAAATACACGCAAAGGCCACTGCCGAACACGGTCTGCAGCCCTCCTATCTCATAACGGGGTTAGTGATTTAACTGACTTGAAGCAAAGTAGCACACCTTATTTTGTGTCTTTTGTTGGATTGATAAAGCCGATCACCACAACCACCCCACCTTTTTACCCCAAGTTGTTGAGGGAGAGTTGCCCTCACTCTTCTAGAAACGTTTCCCTTGCCCATGTCTCCTGGTATATTTGGTTCTGTTCTTGTTCACGTCCCTCATTCTAAGGCCTGGGCCGAGGGCCTGTCTCAGCCTCTTGCTGGGTGGCAGCTCTGCCGGGTCCCCACCTGCTCCTGCGCCCACCGAGGGCCGGTGGCTGCTGCTTGACACAGCAGAGCTGCTTGCAGTCTCAGAGAACAAAGGAGGACCAGAGGAGCCTCCAGGACCTGCACGTGGTGACTGTGAGCAGAGGAAAACTCTCTGCCCTCTGGACGGACGCACGTGTCAGGGAAACACGGGGGTGCCCAGCCCGGGTTGTCCTTCTTGCCACATGGGGCCCGGAAGACAGATCTAGATTTCCACGGTCGATCTGGAAACAAACTGTGCCTTCCAAAGAGTGGCTTTTCTAACTCAAGGTTGGTTACGTGTTAAGCATGCTCCTAACTTAGTAAGTTCATTCTCCTTTGGAGGAACTTTCTTACATGTAGTGATTTGTAGTCAACAGTGGCAAGTTGCCTCCTGGACACCTTTTTTGCGTGCATACCAATTTAGTAAAAATCTTATACTTTGCCTACGTAGGCCTTTTCTGCAGAATTTTTAAAGTTACCAGTGTTGTTAAGCGCCTTCAGCTCTGATGGGTGAAATGTCTTGCATACAAAATGATGAGGGAGTTGTTAAAAGTGCACACGGGAGGGGATTCTGCTCAGAGTCTGTGTCAGAGCAGCTCTTGTACTTCATGCCTTCAACTCAACAAATGACCATATTTCTTAAAGTAAAATGTGAAGTTGTTTTTTAAACAAACAAATAAACAAACAAAAGAATGGTTACTTCAACTTGCTACAGTGTCCTCATTTGGGGAGGAAAAAGCAAAGTGGTTTTTCAGTAAATTATGAGAAGTTGAGAGACTTGAAAGGAGCATAGAGAAGGGATTCACATTCTCTATGGTGAGCACACATGAAGGGGACTCTTTTGCCTCCTCAGCACGTGGAACTGAATAAGAGAGTTGAATGAGCTCTCTATTCCATTCCATTGACCTATATGTCTGTTTTTGTGCCAGTACCATACTGCTTTGATTAATGTAGCTTTGTAGTATAGCCTGAAGTCAGGGAGCATGATATTTCCAGTTCTGTTCTTCTTTCTCAAGATTACTTTGGCTATTTGGGATCTTTTGTGGGTCCATATAAATTTTAGGATTATTTGTTCTAGTTCTGTGAAAAATGTCATGGGTATTTTGATAGGGATTGCATTAGATCTGTAGATTGTTTTGGATAGTTTGGACATTTTAACAATATTAATTCTTCCAATTCATGGACATGGGATATCTTTCTATGTCTTTGTATAATCTTCAATTTCCATCACAGAAAAATAATAAAAAATTAATTTTAGAAAAGAGCTGAATGAGAGGCTGCAGGAAAGTGAAAGGAAAAAACAAAAAGGCATTCATTCTGGAAAGAATTATATTCCAAACACGAGCCAGGGCTGTGGAGGATATTTTTTCTGAGTCCTTTATCGTTTATTCTATAAACAGTTATTAATCCTTACTATGTGCAGGGAGTGTGCTTTGGTTCAGGAACAACGATCAAGATCTTTTGCAAGAAAGCAAAGGGAGAAGGAATTTATAGGTTAAAAGACATGGTAAAGTTGTATTAACTAATCACAACAGATAGGAGATTATTTGTATCCTGATTCAAACACATTTTTAGAAAATTACTAGACAATGGGAAAAATCTGAACACTGACTAGCTATTTGAAGTTATTCATGAAATACTGTCATTTCATTTAGGTTCGACAATACTATTATGTCTAAGTTTTAAAACTGTCCTTATCTGAATCTACCGTATAGCACAGGAAACTCTACTCAGTACTCTGTAATGACCTATATGGGATTAGAATCTAAAAAAAGAGTGGATATATGTATATGTATAACTGATTCACTTTGCTGTACAGCAGAAACTAGCACAACATTGTAAATCAACTATACTCCATAAAAATTAATTTAAAAAAGAAATACACCCTGAAATATGTACAAATAGAATAAGAACAAAAAATAAAATGAAATTTAAAAGAAAGATCATGTCCATGGCTAGGCAGCTCTCAAATAATATATTGATTACTATACTAAGGCAGGGTCTAGTCTGAGAGCCTTAAGCAGTTAACCATCGTTTATTTTGGCTTGTCATAAACATTTATGAGCTCTTAGTATGTGACGGGAGTAAACGTATAATGTAATCCTTCCCAACACCCCTTCCACAGCCTGCTCCCAGGCTCTTTGTTCTCATCTCCATTTCTTAGAGTTGAGGCCAGAGCATGTCACCTCCCACTTCCAGGCCCTCACTCCAATTCTTTGGGTTTCAGTGCAATGGCTATTTTGGACAAGTGTCCTTTCACTGGGTACCTGCACCAGTGGAATGAAAGTGGTGTGACCCATAAACAAAAAGAATTAAGGCATTTACCAAGTTTCGAAACAAATTCCACTTGAAATTAAAAAGCTATAATTTAAAACCATTTCTCTGTTCCCACAACATGCAAAGGAAACTGCTGTCTCACTCAGGTGCCTAAGAGAGGTATATGTTTTCCACCAACCAGAGGGATGGATTTTAGAAGATGGAATCATCTTGGAAGACCATTATGAACAGAATATGAGAATTCCATTTCTCAGCATTTCTCCTTTATGAATGTAGGAAAATGGATTCAGAAAATAAACCTAAGCAAGCATTTGTCACTGATAAACCTTCCACTTGTTTGAAAAAAAAGTGGCCATTGTCTTGTAGCCTGAACATTTTTTCCCCTGGATGAACTAGAATTCATTTGCTTTATCTATAGAGCATAATCGCCTCTGTCCCTTCCTGGCTGGAATTATACTTTAGTTCTGCCTGATTATACTGTCATTCAGATCTGCAATGAGAACAGCAGAAAGAATAAGCAAAATATTAAACAGAGCTCGTTCTAAAGAACTGTTTCCTAGCCTCTATGTCAGGAGATGAACAGAAGCATTGCCCATACAATTATGAGCAAACCCTATTTATAGCAGAAGTTCTTCCTCAAAGTACCCTTTTTTTTCTGTTGAAATTATTCCAAATGGCTTAGTGTCGCTTGAGTAAATATTGTGCACTTACCAGTTTGGCTTGAAAGTAGTTTGGGAATTAGCTCTTGATCCATCAATGGGCAGCAAGGAAACTGCAGCTACTGAAAGGTCTGTTAACATTCTCCCCGTAAGCAATCCCTAAAGTCAGAGTCATTTTCTACTGCAAGAGTTGATTAACGGGAAAAGAACTCTCATGCTAAAATAAAATGTCAATAATTTGGACACAGAACAGTGTAGCTGGATCAGTTTTAGAAGGCTTGCTCTGTGTACATTACAAAATGACTCATTCATTCATTCATTCATTCTTTTGTTCACTCATTTATTCTTTTATTCAAACTATTCCCTGTGGGTTCTAGGATAAGGATGGGAATATAAAATGATTATGATACACTCCCTAACTTTAAGAAATTAATGGTATACACTGATAGATAATACTATCAAAGATGTATTGAACATTTACTTAATAATTTGCTGAATGCTATTTAAAGCATTTTTGGTGTTTTTTTTAATCGAGGTAAAATTGGTATATAAGATTATGTTAGTTTCAGATGTACAACATAATACTCTGATTTTTGTACACATTACAGAGTGATCACTACAATAAGTCTAGTTACCATCATCACTATACAATTGACCCCCTGACTCATTTCACCTGACACCCAATCCCCTTCTCCTCTGCTAACCACCAATCTGTTCTCTGTGTCTATGAGTTTGTTTTGTTTGTTTGTTGTGTTTTTTAGGTTTTACATATAAGTGAAATCGTATGGTATTTGTCTTTTTCTGACTTATTTCACTTAGGGTAATACCTTCAAGGTCTATCCATGTTGTCACAAATGGCAAGATGCCCTTCTTTTTAAAGGCTCAATAGTATTCCATTATGTATATCTCCCTCTCTCTCTCTCTCTCTCTCTCTCTCTCTCTCTCTCTCTCTCTCTATATATATATATATATATATATATATATATATATATATATATCACATTTTCTTTATCCATTCATCCACTGATGAACAGTTAGATTGTTTTCAGATCTTGGCTATTTTTAAAAATGCTGCAATGGACATAGGGATGCATGTATGTTTTCAAATTAGTATTTTCATAGTCTTTGGATAAATGCCCAGAAGTAGAATACCTGGATCATATGATAGTTCTACTTTTAATTTTTTGAGGAACTTCCTTACTATCTTCCATAGTGGCAGCACCAATTGACATTCCCAGCAACAGTGTATAAGAGTTCTCTTTTCTCCACTTCCTCTCCAACACTTGATGGATTGTTTTATTTCATCCTCACAACACCTTTATCAGGTATATACTATTCTAATCTTCATTCTCAGATGAAGAAACTGATCCTTAGAGGTGGTATTTACTCCTAAAAACTATAGCATAGTGGGGCAAATGCTATAAGAACGCAGAAGCAGGAGTGATTGATTCTGACTGAGGTTTAGACTACATACTTCAAAGGATCAGTAGTATTTAGATTTCATTTTGAAAGACAAATTGTAATCTCGTCCATGCTCCCATAGAAATTCTAATACAATTCTGTTACAGTACTTAGTATATTATATCTTATTTAATTATATACATTTATATATTCCTCATGGAGTTACATCTTTACAGGCACCATTTTGACTGCCCAATGCCTTGAACTGTGTTCAAGACAGAGAAAGTTTTCAATACATTTATTTTGAATGCATACATGAGCAAGATTTCATTAGGTGTAGTAAAGTGAGATTTCCAGAAAAACAGAATAGCGTTAGACTTGGCACAGAGATATGAATGTAATTGTGTTATTTGAGTAAAAATGAGTATACCCCCAGTTAAATATAGGGTGTAAGGATTATAACTGGAGGAGAGGTCAGGAAAAGAGAGAGAGAAAACTGGATAGGCAAGTTGCCTTTTGATTATAAATTGGTTTTTACTTGAACTTGATTCAAAGTCAGTGGGGGAGGTGATGAACATATGACCTGAGCTATCTTGGTATATCATCAAGCCCAACATGAATTAGGAAAAGGGTTAGTTGGAGGGTGAGATGAAGTTTTCTATCAAAAAGCTGATGGCTGGAATGGAAGCGACTGAATGGAAGTAGATACAGAAAGTGAATCAAGAGCATTACTGACTGATAGAATCAGGGTGATGCTTCAGAGAGAGGAATAGAGTAGAATAGTAACCTTGGACTTTGAAGTGTGCCTGGGAAGAAAGTCTAGCCATTAATGTGGTAAGTTTCAGGGTTAGAAGCAGAAAAACTTGGGTTTTAAATTCTCAAAACTCACAATGAATAGACCAACAAAAAAGCCTGTGTCCCAAATTCCTCAGGGTTTTGTGTATTAAGTGTCTAAGACATTTCCTGAGCCACTTAATCCGAAATTCTAGAGCAGTCTTCTTTACCTAAAAGATAGACTATCTGGCATCAGCTATCCTGAACATTCAAACATAGTCGATTACGTTTTCTCAAGGTCTCTTCTATATGAAAAATTTTTAGAATTCAAGTGAACTCCTGAAGAAGCCCCAAATGTATCCATAGTCTCTAAATACCCTGAGGTGGAGCACACAGACAATGCTTGTGTCTTTGCTATAAGACTTGTAGAGCAATTCAACATGTTAGTCTATTGAGCCATCT
Source organism: Eubalaena glacialis (assembly GCF_028564815.1). Lineage (NCBI taxonomy): Eukaryota > Metazoa > Chordata > Mammalia > Artiodactyla > Balaenidae > Eubalaena > Eubalaena glacialis. The sequence goes on along the minus strand of NC_083722.1, from coordinate 98,910,414 downwards.
AGATCCAGAAATTTCTTCACAAACGTTCTAGCAGATTAGGGCTGTATTAGCTAGCAGAAAATAACAGAAACCCCATCTCATACTGACTTGGAAAATAAGGATATTTATGGCTTCCCATAACTTGGAGTCTAGAAGTAGGGAGCATATCAGAATGACCTTGCTCAGGTGTTCTTTCTCTGGAGTTCTCTGGAAACCGCTTTCCTCTGTGTGTGGACTCAGTTGTCAGGAAGGCAGTGAAATGACTATAGGATTTGAGCACATGACTGTGTTTAGATAAAGCATGAGAAACAGAAGCTACTGGAAAGAAACCATTCCAGAAAATAGAAGAAAAATTACTCCAAACAAACAGCAAATGTTTCCTGTACTCTCACTGGCACAAATTGCACAATATATGTTCATGCTTGAGCCTATCACTGGCAGTAGGGTGGAATTACTCTTAGAATCTATCAGTGCCCAAGAGAAAAAAGAAATACAGGTTGCTGGTAATGAAGCTATTACAAGGGCAGAGTGAGCCATGGGGTCAGGGAAGTGATCCAGAGATCAGTAACTGCAAGAAGCCACCATTGCCTCTATACCTGGAGAACAAAAAGTGGGGAGAGCAGTGTAACCCAGTGCTGCTCCTGATAGACTTGCCTGTCACTGGGTAAGAACAACCCAAGAGACCTCTGCTCCACTCCCTTTGCTAGAACCCATTGCCACCTGCAGGTTCTCTTTGCCAGAAGCAGAAAGACAACAGCTTTGCTCTTCTTACTCCTTATTTCCCATCCAGTGGCTCACACTGGCAATACCCATCTGCATGATAGTCTAAGAAAAGTCATTTGCAAGAATGATTCTGGGCTAAGGGTCTACAGACAAATAATTAGCATGCTCTCAGACCAAATAAGCCTGCACATGAAACCGAGAAGGATGGCAAGTGAGGGTACGATTATAGCAGGTATCAGTTGCCCTGAAGCACATGGGCTATGTGGGTAAGAGACAAATACCTGAATAAAAGTGGGTTTTGTTAGCATAGAGGAAAGGAGGATGGATATTGTGCAGATTATTAGCAATACCGTACACAATAGCACTGATAATTAAGCCTACGATTCATCTTCAGTGACTAATACAAATTTGAGAAAAGACCTTTGAAAATATCACTTGAATTGAAATCACATAAATAGTGTGTGTCTCTTGATGGTCTGAGAAGATTGCTTTGATTGCTTTTGATTTTATCGGTGAAACACCCTACGTGGACCAAGAGAAACATTCCTATGGGGGATATTGTTATCATTACAACACAAAACCTAAGAGGAGTAATTAATGCATTAACTAAGATCGCCTCATTAAGATGGAATGTGTTAGACATGCTCACACATTATCAGTAAGTCTGACTGCTTTATCGCTTATTTGATGCTAACAGATTTCCTTCTCTGAGTTTTCACTTCATGTTGGCTCAGTGGGAGTCCAAGTATCATCACAACAGAGCTGGGAATAAAGATTTTGTCAATTCTTTTCCTTGATGATCATATCATTTAGGACGAATTCCAGAGGGCAAGACAATCTAGGCTTCCAGTACAGCTGGAGTCCCATGCTGCAGTCCCACTGGACCTATTTCGAGCTGCTTGGCAAAATATCAAAGATTGCTCCATTAACTTACTTCTATCTTTCTTGCCCTCTAGAAATTTCTAGTCTCTATTTCTTGTCAAACAGACATTCTGCTTAAAGACTCTTCTTTCTTTTTTGTCATGAATACAACTCAAATGACAAGCCAACCTTTTATGAAATGTGGACTTATCCATATTTCACAACCATTTATGATACCATGTGATCATCCATCTGCTTTTTTGAACTACTCTTGCAATTCCATACTTTCTTTTGGGCAAATAAGTTCTGACCATGCTCTTGTTCTTTTTGGTTTTCTTACAAAATATGCTTTTTGTCCCTATTTTAATGCTCAAACACTCAATAATACTTATCATAATTGTAATTACATTAATTTTTGACTTTTTTAAAAAAAACTACAAAGAAATGTAAGCTACTCATAACAATTAAAAAATAATAGAGGAATAGAAAATAAAAATAATCTTTTCTTCCCACCCTCAAATTTCTTCCCATGTTTGGAAATCATGTTAAGTTTGTCCTTCTAGACTTAAAAAATTTGTTAAAATGTTTAAATATGGGATATTTCAAACATACACAAAAAATTAATGACTGAGTTAATATAAGTTAAGTGTTCTAATCAGTGCCTGGCATATAGTAAGCACTATTAAACTTTTGTTTAAATAAAAATATATCAAGTTATCCAGTGTCCAGATTTGACATGTGTTAATATTCTTCTACATTTGCATCAGATTTCTCTGTGCTTAAAGAGAAATAAAGCATTATAGATTCACTAAAACTTCAGACCCATGGCTTCTTACCCATCTCTCTCTATGCTGCCCCCAGCCATCACCTCTGTCAAGGCTCTCCCTCTGGACTATCTCAGAACAGACCTGTTCATAGGGAACAAGGATTGGCAGAAACCTCAGAATCTGATGCTTGGTGTATAGCATCCTCATATGTGTTTTGGTAACTTTTGTACATATATATATATGTCCATAATCAATATATGCTATTGTTTTGTGTATGTTTTAAGTTTACAAAACTGGCATCTTACTGAACACATTATTTTATAACTTCATTTCCCCCTTTTCATTATATTTTTGAGATCTCCCCATTTTAACTCATGTAATCCTTGCTCATTGATTTTAATTTATGTATATTTTTCAATAGTATGATCAAATGGTATTTTATTCACTCATCTTTTGTTGACAGACTTTCAGGTTGTGTAAATTGCTATTACAAAGGAGGACAAAATGAAAATCTTTGTTCATGTTGCCTCAAGTACTCATGAAAGGCTTGCTCCAGGGTAAAGACCTAAACACACACTTTCTGGGTTGTAGTATCAGTGCATCTTAAAATTCACGAGGTATCATTAAATTATTCTCTAAATTAGCTGTATCAGTTGCCACTCTCACTGTAAAAGCTTAAGAGTTTTCCTCTTTCTTGCATATTCACTAACTACTGTCCTGGTCAGACACTGAAATTTTGCTAGTGGTATCTCTTAATAATTTTAGTTTGGCTTCCTTCGACATTTTTGAGGATATTTATCTTTTTTGATATGTTGGTGGGTGATTTGGCTTTACTTTTTCATAAACTATCCTTTGCTTATTTTTCTATTGGGTCATCTGATTTTTCAATTGTTTTGTTCCCTATTTATTCTTGATATAAATTATTTCTTGGATATTTACATTATAAATATTTCCTCTAGCATGTAGTTTATACTTACTCTGTTTATGGTATCTTTAATTTTAAGGTAGTCAAATTTCTCATCTTTTGCCCATTGTAAATATTTTTTACATTCTCTTTGGAAAGTTTTGAAGCTTAGCTTTTCGACATTTAGACCTTTAATCTGTCCAGAATCTATATTTGTGTATTGAGTAACAGAGATGCAGTTTCTTTTTCTTTTGCCACACGAATAGCCAATTGTCCCAGCATCATTTATTCTTTTACAACTTTTTAAAAAAATGTCAGATTTGTGTTACCTTAAATTCCCATATGTTCAGCACGTTTTTCTTGGCTCTCCATTAGATTCATCTGGTCTATTTTTCTGTCCTTCTTTTCTATTTTACATCTCTCCACTATCGCCACACTCTTTTAATTATTAGATGTTATTTAAAGAATTATTAGCTAGATTTCTTGATACTAAGCCATTCCTATTAAAAATGTTTTTGTTTTTTGTTTCTAACATGTGTATTTGTTTATAGTGGGACAAACTCTTGGCATAATCAGACTTTTTTTTCTATGTTTATCAAATACTATGTGTTGGAAAAAAAGTTTTTCAGTATATAACCCTAAGAATTTTTAGCCTACTCGTTTTTCGCTATCCAGGTACAATAGCGAATGAGCTTCACATTCATTGCCTGGCAGGAGGGATGACCCAGAGAACAGATGACCAAACTGATTCTATGAACAGTAGGATCAAAGATTTAGCCTAGACCCAGAGGGAGGAGAAGGCACAAGAAAAATTTTTGAAATTATACATTAGCAATAAGAACCTTCTGTTTTCTCCATACCTCCCACCACCTGCTATAGATTATGTATATTCCAAGGGCTGGAATGAGAGTAAATATGAAGTGAGGACTGTTTAGTGGTGGGTTTCCAGGGAAGGGCCACTGAAGCTCAGTTTCTCTTAGCCCTCTTCTTGGTGGGGGTTGGGGGGAGCACTGATAATAAGAGATGAAAGAAACATCAGATAGACTTGGAGTTTGCAAAGGAATCCCCAAGCAGACCCTATGGTAGCATAAATATTCTAAATTGCCTTCATTCCCAGTATGTCATTAGAATAGTAGATGAGAAATGATTCTATCTACGTCTCTAGGACAATGGGCCCTGCACCCCTTACAAAGTTTCTCAGGTCTCCAGAATTGAACAGGAACAGTAAATGAGTTCCCATGTGCTCAGGAACAGCATGGAAGTTGTTGAAGGACTTAGAAAACTTAACTAATTTCCCCACAGCCTCTTTGCAGCAATAGAACTGCAAGATTTTTTGGCCTTGGTAGCCAGAGGCACCTTCTGGATAGGTAGAAGTCAATGAACTTGTGGAACCATCTGGTCCTGGACTTTTGTTTGTTGGTGGAGAGATATACCATGTTCTTGAATTGGAAGAATCAATATTGTGAAAATGACTATACTACCCAAAGCAATCTACAGATTCAATGCAATCCCTATCAAACTACCAGTGGCATTTTTTAAAGAACTAGAACAAAACATCTTAAAATTTGTATTGAGGCACAAAAGACCCCAAATAGCCAAAGCAATCTTGAGAGGAAAAAATTGAGCTGGAGAAATCAGACTCTCTGACTTCAGACTATACTACAAAGCTACAGTAATCAAGACAATATGGTACTGGCACAAAAACAGAAATGTAGATCAATGAAACAGGATAGAAAGCCCAGAGATAAACACACGCACCTATGGTCAACTAATCTATGACAAAGGAGGCAAGGATATACAAGGATATACCACTTCAGTAAGTGGTGCTGGGAAAACTGGGCAGCTACATGTAAAAGAATGAAATTAGAACACTCACTAACACCAAACACAAAAATAAGCTCAGAATGGATTAAAGACCTAAATGTAAGACCGGACACTATAAAACCCTTAGAGGAAAACATAGGAAGAACACTCTTTGACATAAATCACAGCAAGAACTTTTTTGACCCACCTCCTAGAGTAATGGAAATAAAAACAAAAATAAACAAATGGGACCTAATGAAACTTACAAGCTTTCGCACAGCAAAAGAAACTATAAACAAGACGAAAAGACAACCATCAGAATGGGAGAAAATATTTGCAAATGAATCAACGGACAGAGGATTAATCTCCAAAATATATAAATAGCTCATGCAGCTCAATATTAAAAAAAAACAAACAACGTAATCCAAAAATGGGCAGAAGACCTAAATAGACATTTCTCCAAAGAAGACATACAGATGGCCAAGAGGCACATGAAAAGCTGCTCAACATCACTAATTATTAGAGAAATGCAAATCAAAACTACAATGAGGTATCACCTCATGCCGGTTAGAATGGGCATCATGAGAAAATCTACAAACAACAAATGCTGGAGAGGGTGTGGAGAAAAGGGAACCCTCTTGCACTGTTGGTGGGAATGTAAATTGATACAGCCACTATGGAGAACAGCATGCAGGTTCCTTAAAAGACTAAAAATAGAATTACCATATGACCTAGCAATCCCACTACTGGGCATATACCCAGAGAAAACCATAATTCAAAAAGACACATGCACTCCAATGTTCCTTGCAGCACTGTTTACAATAGCCAGCTCATGGAAGCAACCTAAATGCCCACTGACAGACGAATGGATAAAGAAGATGTGGTACATATATACAATGGGATATTACTCAGCCATAAAAAGGAATGAAATTGGGTCATTTGTAGACATGGATGGACCTAGAGAGTGTCATACAGAGTGAAGTAAGTCAGAAAGAGAAAAACAAATATCGTATATTAACGCATATATGTGGAATCTAGAAAAATGGTACAGATGAACCAGTTTGCAAGGCAGCAATAGAGACACAGATGTAGAGAACAAACCTATGCACACCAAGGGGGGAAAGCAGGGGTGGTGATGGTGGTGGTGGGATGAATTGGGAGATTGGGATTGACATATATAGACTAATATGTATAAAATAGATAACTAGTAAGAACCTGCTATATAAAATAATATATAAAATAAACAAAAACAAAAACAAAACAAAACAAAACAATAAGAACAAGAAGATTTGAGGGAATAAAGGAAAAAAAAAAAAAAGAAGAAGTCAATGAACCCGCAGAGACCTGTATGGGCTTTTGCCCACAAAACAAAGATAAAAACAAAAACAAATTTTGGGGATTTAAACTACCCTGTGCTCCCTGTGGTACTACAAACAATAGAATTCTACATATCACCTGTATTGGGGTTACCTAGAGGTCCCAATGGGAAGTCATGATCACTTTTTTGGTGTCTAATGGTAGTGAGAGGAAGGTGGATTCAGCAATTAACTTTAGAGTGCCATTGACCTTGAATCTCCTGATACTTTCTTTCTCATGAATTTAATTAAATTATTTTATGTAATTATATTTTTAATGACTTACTCCCCAAAAGACTGAAAGCACCTTGAGAGGAAGAATTATGGTTGCCTGTTTACCACTCTATCCCTAAGCCAAGCAGAGTGCCTGGTGCATAGTGAATGTTCAGTAAATAATTGTTTAATGAATGAATGCTCAAATCATATACACACACACACACATAAGGCTCATATCTAGTTATAATAGAAAGAGCCCTAGTGTGGGATTTAGGTGTTCTAGGTATAATCCTTATCTATTCACTAATTATGTGTGACCTTGGCAAGTCATAACCTTTTCAGAACTTCAGTTCTTCTTCTGCAAAATGGAATGATTAGATTTAAATCAGTGATTTATGAAATGTCCTTGCTCTGCAGATATTTTCGAGAACAGGATAGGATTAGAGAATGTGTGCAGTGGGCAGGCTTGGTACCTCTAGTTTCTAACTCATTAAGAACAAGATTAATTTATTTTAAATATTAGGCTTAACATTTGAAGAGTGTGTCTGTAGCTTACAAACACACACACACACACACACACACACACAGAGTACACAATCGGGGAGAATATCTCCAAGTTTTCTTATGTCTTCTTGAGATAGGCTGGTCTATAACCAGAAAAGACAACAGAGTGTTTCTCTCCATCTTAGCTTTGTAGTAAGTGGTTAAAAATCCTGTAAGCATTGTTAAGAATCTGGATTGTTTAGTCAAGAATTGGTAGAAAAAGAGTTATAATAACCCTTATAGTAACAGGAATTGCAATAGTAAGCTGGTCCTGTATTGTTCTGTATCTAGAAACCTCATGTATGTATTCTACTAATCAGAAAAAATAAATAAATATTCTCATAAGTGTTTGATGTGTGTGTGTGATGTTGACATATCTGCAGTTACCTAACTTTTACCACGTATTTTACTAAGAAATTTTAAAAAAACTGATAAAATACAACAGCACTATAAAGTAGATACAATTTTCTTTCCTTTTTATATCTCTTCAGTCAAAATGTTTATTGAGCATCTATATATCCTTGTTAACATTCAATGGAATGGGCAATGAATATGAAAGTAAAGACATACAAACTCCATGCTTTCATGGCACTAATATGAGAATTGAGTGGTGGGGACAGAAAAAAAACACAAATAAATTCATAATATGCTTTGAGGGATTTCCCTGGTTGCGCAGTGGATAAGATTCTGTGCTCCCCATGCAGGGGGCTCGAGTTTGACCCCTGGTCAGGGGACTAGATCCCACATGCATGCAGCATCTAAGAGTTAACATGCCACAACTGAGAAGCCCACGTGCTGCAACTAAGGAGCCCGCCTGCCACAGCTAAGACCCAGTGCAACCAAATAAATAAATAAATAAATATTAGAAAATATACTTTGAGATAGAGATGTTTCATCACTCTTACTAAAGATATTCAGTTATCTCTAAAAAAAATAAAGAGGGCAATGGAATAGAGCATGATGAGGGTGGAGTTGGAGGAGAAGAAAAGTTACATTTGAGAGAGCTGTTGGGAAAAATCTGAGTAGAGAACACTTGAGCTGAGATCTGTGTAATGAGAGGGGAATGCTCCTGGAGAAAACGATTGAAATTCCCTGGGCATGAAAGAACTTGGCATTTCTTGAAAACAGAAATAATTAAGAACCTGAGGCACAGATAGTTTGTTTTCTTACAGCTAGTATATGGAAGTGCCAAATGTAACCCAGGTTTGCCTGATTCCAAAGCTGTTTCTCTTAAACACTAAGCAATATGGCTTCCCTTTGAAATGGGTTTGGCAGCTCTACAGTTAAAATCCATAGGACATACCAGAAAGTTTCTCAGGATTAAAAGCTGCATGGTTTTGGTGATATTGTGAAAACATTTAAAGACTTGAACTGCTGAACATCTGGGACTATTGCAATAGTATTATCTAGTAGCAGTATTTCTTTATTATATATTAAGAAATATCCTGTAAAATCCCTCCTTCCTGCTAACTTCATAGCTGCCAGTGAGATGAGGTACCTTAAGGCAAAGATATGGCCAGGTAATTGGAACTGCAAATTGATAACAATTAGATCTTTTGTACTTGAATAGCAGCAAGCAATAATTTTAATTGACAATGGAGTAGGCTGTAACTGATGTCCATGATTCTGAAGGAGAAGAGAGTAGAAGACAGAGGAAAAAGCCTTGGACTGTGATTGTGAACGCAATAAAAATGAGAAACAATGGGTAAATTTAGAAAATAGGATTAGAAAATTGGGCATAAACCATTATAAGTAGAATCCTTAATATATACCTAAGATTTTAAACTCCCAGGAATAAGGAACATGCTATTGGTGCTCCCTTTGGGACAGCACAAACTTATTCTTGTTTTGGAGAGATTTTAGAAATAATTTTAAACAGGAAAATTTGTACAACACTAGGACTTCTGTCACAGTTTTGATACTTGTTCATACAGTTCTTTTCCATTTTTGAGCTCTAAGGGTTTCATGGGTCCCTGGCTCATTAATTTTTATAATGTGCTTATGCTGTACATATCAAACTTTATTATTACCTAAACATGAGAAATGCCATACAGAATGGTTGCAGAATTTACTGTTTATCACAAAACTATTAAGAAATGCAAAGAATGCTTTTAGTCACTAGCTCTCACTGATTATTTTGTGTGAAACTGAGTCACTTATGCACTGTCCTTGGGCTAGAAAGGAAGAAAATAGCATCTAAGGCCGAATGATACAATCTGCATGAAGTAAATGGCTTAATAAAATATCTTCACACTATCTATCCTCGGCAATTCTCCAATGATATTTCCTCACTTATTCAAAATATATTCTCTTATTTCAAAATGCATTAATATTTGGAAAGTACAAAAATATATGAAGAAATGAGGGGGAAATATCATTACCGATTGTCAACCAATATTTTTTCTGTGATTATTGTTTCCGGGGTTGAGATGTTATTGCCTACACTCTTCTGTTTCCTGCTTTACAGTTCAATGTGACAAAACCAATGTTTTACTATATCCTCACAACCTTCATAAGTAAAATTTTGATGACTGCACATCATTTCTCCTAACACTGGATTCATTTTTCTCAATTATTATGACAAACATTGTATCAAGGAGTATCTTGGTGCATAATTTTTCCATTTCAGATGATCTTGAGTTGACTTCTAAACTGGGCAAATGAATGGTTAATATTTTAAAAATGATATTCACATCCTAGAGTTTAAAATCTCATATGGCTAGAGTGGCACTTATCAAATTTAAAGTGTGCCTGAAGTATTTGGAGATTGTTTTGAAAAGTGAAATTCTGATTCGGTAGGAATCAGATGGGGCCTGAGATTCTGTATTCTAACAACGTTGTAAGTGCTGCTGATGCACACTTTGATTGGAAGATGCTAGTGATTTTTTCCTAAATGTGTGAGTGGTAGAAATATTTCAAAGTCCATGCATATCCAAGAACACAATGTTTCTGCCATCCAGGAAAGACATCATGATTGGATACGCATTTTTTAGGTTTATATGTTATTCTCTGAAAATTCTTTAGAAAGTCCATTCTTTTCTGACATTTCTGTTTTGTAGAAGAGAAGTCTGAGGACACTGGACTTTGTTTTCATTTGTAGTTAGATAACCTCTTACATTTCCCCCCTGTGTGTTTATAGGGTCATAATTCAAAAATGAATTCAAGCAGCAGGGCCAAGTAAGCTTGTGTAGGACTAATGATCTTGCAGACACTAAGCATGAACTCCAGATAAAATACAAACAACTATGAGAAGACACTGGGGAGTGAGCAAAAGCGATGATATTCTAGAGGGGAACTGACACTTGGAAAGAGGAAAGAGCACAAGGTGAATTTCTGGTGGCTATGGTTTTTAGTCTGAGGGTAAGTCATAGTCAGTGTCACACAGGCAATTAAAACTCCAAAAGAAAACTCAGTGTTTTTGGCAAGATGCACTGGGGGGGTTAGAGTTTGAGGAACCACTTCCCCATAAAAGTCAGATGGTAGTCCTTCCTGCAAAGGAGATATTCAGAAAGGGGAGCCCCAAGTCTGTGATTTAACTCTACTGACATCCTAGGCTGACCTCTGAAACGTGCCTGTGTGGACCACACTGCCAGAAACTCAGCTAAGGATGAAGGAACTGACATTTTAGTTGCTTCCCTTAGGGGAATGAGTTTAAGAAAAAAATGCATAGTGCTCAGTTTAGTCATCTACTGAAAGGAATTAACAAGAATGAAAAAAATGCAGAAGTATAACCCTGGTATTGTTTCAGAAGACAATATCAAATATTGTTGATATCAGTCTTACCACAAATTGATCTGTATGTTTTATGTACTCCCTATCATAATTCTAGCAAACCTGGTTTTAAAATTCATATGGAAATGTTAAGGACCTAGAATATCCAGAGCAAACTTGAGAAAGATAAAGTTGGAAGATTATGCTACATAATTTCAAGATTAACATATGGTGATCAAATAATTATTTTACTGGCACAAAGATCAATAAGTGTGTTAAATTAATAGGATAGAGAGCTAAGAATTCGATATGTACTTATATGTCTATTTTATTTTTTTAGACAAAGACATGAAAACAATCCAATGGGAGAAAAAACAGTCAACAAATGGTGTTGGAAAAACTGGATATCTCTAGAGAAAACAATATACCTGGACACCTACCCTACACTAAAAACAAATATTAATTTGAGATCTATTATAGACATAAATATAAATAGAAAAACTATAGAGCTTTTAGAGAAAAATATAAGAGAAAATCTTTGCGAGCTGGGTGTAAGCAAAGATTTCTTAGGACATAAGAATCAAAACCATAAAAGAAAAAATGATAAAGTTAGATTTCCTCAAAACTAAATATTTCTCCTTATTAAAAAAAAAATCTCACAACTTTGAAATGAAAACATGCATAAAATTTATAAAGTGTAAGTAGATAAATAGTCAAACAACATAGAGTTAGCTTGAATGGGCTCCCACTGGCCTAACTGGGGACAATGTGAACCTTACAATTAATGAGTAATGGATTATAATCGTTTCAGTAAAAATGATCCATGAAACTACTGATAAATAAGTAAATAAATAAAGTACATGGGGTAGTAACATGGTTCTAATAGTAGAATGGCAACCAATAAAAGAAGAAGTGATGATAAAATTGAGACCCATTATTTTGCAGCTATCTTTGGGATAATTATTGTAGGCAAGCCATCAATAGGTGCTAATATCTGTGGGTGAAATTTAAATAAGAGAGGATATTCACACGGTCTCACATATCTATGCCCAGGTTACTTATGAATTATGAATGAACAATGGTAAGTTTAAAGTGAAGGAATCTGGCAGACTCTACCTTTAACCAAGAGATCAAAGTAAACATCACTAGTAATGGGACAAACTGATAACATTCACTTCTTCATGTGATTCACTGAAAAGGACACAGCATTACTCACATGGTCTTACATGAGACAAACCCAATTGAGGAACATTCTACAAAACAACCGACCTGTACTCTTCAAATGTCAGTGTCATGAAATTAAAAAAAAAAAAAAAAAAAAAGAGAAATTATTCCAGATTAAAGGCTAAACAACCATGAGACCTGAATGTCATGCATCATCCTAGATTAGTTCATAAATGGGTGAAAATCCTATTAAGGACAATTAGTGAAATTGAATAAGAACTTTATTATTAGCATTGTTAATGTCAAATTTTCTGAATGTGATCATTTGTTTCACTTTGGTTATGTAAGAAAATTAATGACCTTGTTTTAAGAGAGAGAGAGAGAAGCATATAGCAAATACAGTGAAAGGTACCAATTTCTGAAGGATATATGGGTATTAATTGAATTATTCTTGTGACTTTTAAGGTTTAAATTTTTTTCAAAGTGAAAAATTCAAAAACATAACAAAAATAATCTAAATAAAATTTTTTTCTGCTGTTTACTTAGGAGAGATTTCTTCATAAATGGATTGATCTTAATCTGTGATTAGGGCCTTTCCTCAGCACATGGAGGTTTTTTTAATGATATCATTTTTTAATGTCTCTTTTCCAAATGTTCTCGTTCTTCTTTTCCACCATGGGAACAAGTACTTTTCTTATATTTTTAATGTCATTATCCATCCCACATACTTTGTATCTTTCTCTTTCATTTTTTTTTTTTTAAATTAATTAATTTATTTGTTTATTTTTGGCTGTGTTGGGTCTTCGTTTCTGTGCGAGGGCCTTCTCTAGTTGCGGCAAGCGGGGGCCACTCTTCATTGCGGTGCGTGGGCCTCTCACTATCGCGGCCTCTCTTGTTGCGGAGCACAGGCTCCAGACGTGCAGGCTCAGTAGTTGTGGCTCACGGGCCTAGTTGCTCCGCGGCATGTGGGATCCTCCCAGACCAGGGCTTGAACCCGTGTCCCCCGCATTGGCAGGCAGATTCTCAACCGCTGCGCCACCAGGGAAGCCCCTCTCTTTCATTTTTAATGAATATATTTTAAAATATTTTTGCCCTAACTTTCTGCCTTCTAGTGGCTCTTTTCAAGATGGTTCTCCAAATCACTGATTTTATTTCCACACTGTTAAAATTCAGGATTCTACTACTGCATAGATCCTTTCCCTAAACCTCTCTGTTATCATTTTATATTTCAGCTCAACCTATTTTCTGAAAACCTTGCTCCTACTTTTTCTTAGAGTCTTTTTCTACCTGCATCCAAAGGAAGATGCCAGCTTCATCTAACACTTCTTAGTACGTCATTATCAGGGGTTTTCCTTTCCGTGAGTTTTCAGATAATGATTCTTTTCTTGTCATATACTGCAGTATTTTGTTCTCATTCTCACCTATGAAACTGCTGACTCATCCAAAAAGGATGAGAGGGCAAGCTAGTCTGCCATTTGCTAATAGAAGACTTGTCTTAGTGCAGTGCTCCTAATCATTCGAATGCTTCTATGTTAGACTGAGTTGAGGTCTGTATCTTTACCTCATGCTGGCTACCTGAGGTATGTTTTATATGGGGAGAACTTTCTAACTCTTCCTGCAGGATGTGCTCACAAGATTCCACTTCCCAGTATTCAAATTGCCTTTACAGTTTTCCCCTCCTTGCACAGTTATTTTTTTTTTTTTTGGTGTTTAGTCACTGAATGCTTGGAGATGCTCCAGATCATTGTCTGTACATTAGAGAGATAACTAAGTCCTATATGCCTGTTGGTATAGATTTCTTTTTTTAACTAAGAAGGACAGGTAGTAAAGAAAGGCACAAGAGTCTTTTGTGTTTGTTTGTTTGTTCCCAAATATTTATTTATCTATTTTTTTAAATTTATTTATTTATTTTGGCCACACTGGGCAGCTTGTGGGATCTTAGTTCCCCAACCAGGGATCAAACCCGGGCCCTTGGCAGTGAAAGCACGGAGTCCTAACCACTGGACTGCCAGGGAGTTCCCCCAAATACTTTCTGGGCTCCTGCTCTGTATCAGGTACTGTTCTTACCATTTTATGTTCATTATCAAAAGTCACAAGAGTCCTCTTATTACTCTCAGAACATCATAGAATTGCTGGGTCATAAATGATTATAATTTTACCCCCTGTCCTAGACCTATCAAACTTTTGGAACTAGAATTTGGATCTAAACCAAACTTTTAGGTCCTGGCAATAAACTGACTTCCTCTCTTAGAATTTTTAAAATTGAGTATTAATTATTTCCTGTGGCTTCAAAGTCAGGCAAAAGTGGGTAGAAGATTCATCAGAGTCAGATAGTCTAATCATTTTAGCTAAGTTTCCCCATTATCTTTATCTGTAAAAAAAATAAGTTTTAATTAATGGTAGAATGAACTTTTGAGCAAAGAGTCAACTAAGAAAATAAGAGATATAATTTTAATCCCAGTGATGAATGCCTATTTTCCTTTCTTGGATTGAGCCCTTTTGTTTCTTAGGTATATTTTCAAAATTCATATTTTGTGTTCTGCAGTAACTACAATATACTGGAGCAAGGGCATGTTCTTTATTTTGAAAATTGCTTTGAAGGTGTATATCTTAAAATAAATCAAGTTAAGATATAACTTTTGTTATTAGTTTGTAGTTGTATAGTTGTACATTGCAGTGAATGTGGCTGGATTTATATCTACTTTTAGGGATTTATTGGTGTTTTCTTTATGGCTTGATATGTAAGCAATCATTTTAAACGTTCCATTGGCTCTTGAAAAGAAGGAGCAGTACTTACATAGGATTTAGGATTTGAAATAGAGTTATACATAAAACATATCCTGTTAATATATTACTCAGGCCTTTCTTTTTGTTTACTTGCTCTATCAAAGACTATGTTAAAAATTTTCAATTAAATTTGTGTCTCTGGCTATTTCTCTATATATTTCTTAGCATATGTTTTAAGTATTTAAAGTCTAGGTTAAGTGCTTAAAAGTTTACTACTATTTCTACTTTCTGTACACTGGGGCATGTGTTTTTAGCATACAAACGTGAACTATAAAAATTACATATATAATATAGTAATTCTTTTCTTTTTTGGATTATTTCATCCGTCAAAGGCCGATAGGTTATATTTAAAAATTCTATGACTGTTTCTATTTCTCCTATGTCTAAGTACTTATTTTATATATTTAGATAATAGGTTATCACTTTTTGAAGTCTCATCACAGTTGGACGCTCACCATGGATTGTGTGTTTTTAACCTTTATCTGCTTAAAAGCTCACCTTGAACTCCACTTTCATGTTGTTATTGGAATCCTTGTCTGACTTTTATTGCATTTGTACTATATATATTTGCCCGTCTTTTTCCTTTTAGTCTTTCAGGTGTACTTTGTTTCACCCCGCACCTTGCTGAAAGTATGTAGTTTATTTATGTATATGTATATATATGTCTACTTACTTATTTTAGACTATATCCAAGAATAATTAAGTGCTTTCACTGAAGTATAATTTACATGTAGTGAAACACACTTCTTAAATATATAATTTGGCGATTTTGGTGCGTAACGAATACATCATTCAAGAAAGAGAATATTTTCATTACCGCAGAAACAGCCCCCTCACGTCCTTCTCTAGTAAACTCTGTTCCCAGAAGAACCACTCTTCTGATTTTTATACTCACAGATTAATTTTTCCTGTCATCAACCTTTCTATAAATGTGACCATACCTAACATACTGATATGTAGTCTGGCTTATTTTACTCCAAATGGTGTTTTCAAGATTCATCTATTTTGTTGCTTGAATCAGTAATTGCTTTTACTCATTTTTGAGAAGCATTTCATTATACAGATATACTGTAATTTTTATACTATACTATTCTCCTTTTGATGGAGAATACTTAGGTTATTTCCAGTGTTATTTAGGTTGTTTCCACTGTCATTTAGGTTATTTCCATTGTCATTTAGGTTACTGCCACCGTTCACTTATTATGAATAAGAAGCTACTATGAAAATTCTTAGATGAGTCTTTTGATATGAGTATACATATTTAAAGCTTATGTATGAAATTGCCATATAACTTTCCAAAGTGATTATATCATTTTCAACCCCACCTGCAATGGAACAAGTTGCTCTACAACAGCAGTAGGTGAAACAGAGTGTGTATACACCTGGAGTTCCTGAGACCTTTTCAGGAGGTTTGAAAAATTCAAACTATTTTCCTAATAATACTAAGATGGTATTTGTCTTTTCTACCATGTTGATATCTGCACTTTTGGAAGAAAAGCAATGGGGGCAAGGGGGGAGGTAAAAATAAATCTGATGTTTATTACAGCATAATCAGAGCAGTAGCACCAAACTGTACAGATAGTCATTGCTTTCTTCACTGCCATACACTTAGAGCTAAGAGAGAGAGAGAGAGAGAGAGAGAGAGAGAAAGAAAGAGAGAGAGAGAGAGAGAGAGAAAGAAAGAAAGAAAGAAAGAAAGAAAGAAAAGAAAGAAAGAAAGGAAGGAAGGAAGAAAGAAAGAAAGGAAGGAAGGAAGGAAGAAAGAAAGGAAAGAAAGAAAGGAAGGAAGAAACAAAGAAAGAAAGGAAAGAAAGAAAGAAAGAAAGAAAGAAAGGAAGAAAGAAAGGAAGAAAGGAAGGAAGACAAAGAAAGAAAGAAAAGATGTCAGTACTACAGAAGAATGTCCTTGGTGAAGCAGTAAAAATCGCTAATTTTACTAAATTTTCACACTTTAGTACACAGTTTTTTTTTTTTAATGTCTTTATTGGAGTATAATTGCTTTGGAGTTGTGTTAGTTTCTGCTGTATAACAAAGTGAATCAGCTAAATGTATAGATATATCCCCATATCCCCTCCCTCTTGTATCTCCCTCCCACCCTCCCTATCCCACCCCTCTAGGTGGTCACAAACCACCGAGCTGATCTCCCTGTGCCATGCAGCTGCTTCCCACTAGCTGCCTATTTTACATTTGGTAGTGTATATATGTCAGTGTTACTCTCTCACTTCGTCCCACCTTACCCTTCCCCCTCCCCATGTCCTCAAGTCCATTCTCTATGTCTGCATCTTCATTCCTGTCCTGCCCCTAGGTTCATCAGAGCCATTTTTTTTTTTAGATTCCATATATATGAGTACACTTAATTTTAATATTCTTTGCGACAAATAGGAAGTACATATAAATCTCTACTGTTGTATTCTGAAGTATAATGGCTATCTTGACAAACAGCACCTTAATTGTGAGGGAAACTGGCTGCCTTTTTCATGGAGCACCATTTTTACTTAAAAAATGACTGACAGTCTATGATTATTCAGAGTGGATATTTGTTAAACATTTTTCAAAAATTAACTAATTGTGTCTGTCACTCCAAGAAAAATAACTGACTGTACGTGTTACCAGTGATGAAAGTTGAGCTTTTAAGCAAAAACTAGAATGTAAAAAAAACTTATATGCACTGGCTTCCCAATATTTAAAGATGTAGTTGATAAATTTGGTGGTGATATAAATGAATGTGATACTGCATAATGAAATATGTCAACATTTAGAAGATCTCAATAACTTAGTAAAACCAATATTTTTCAAATAAACAACATACAATGTTATAAAATCATGCTTGAGTGAAAGATCTATCCAAAGTTTGATAGATCATCTGATTTTAATGTAACAGAATGAGAAAAGCTTACTGATACGTGTTTTAGTTTCTAAAACTGCTGTAAAGAATTACCAAAAACTTGATGGCTTAAAATAGCATAAAGTTACTCTCCCAGATTTTTAGAGGCCATAAATCCAGGCCCAAGGTGTTGGCAAGGCGGAGTTCCATTTCAAGACTTTAGGGGAGAATAACTTTATGCTATTTTAAGCCATCGAGTTAGTGCATTGCTTCTTCCAGCTTCTGGTAGCTCCAGGCATTCTTTGGTTTGTGTCCACATCTTTCCAATCTCTGCCTCCATGGTCACACTAACTTCTCTGCTCTGCCTCAAAGTTTTGCCCCTCTCTTACTAGGATACATAACATTGCATTTAGGGCTCACCTAGATAATCCAGGATAGGCTCCTCCTCTCAAAATCCTTAACTCAATCACATCTTTTGTTGTAGAAAGTAATATTCACAGGTTCCAGGGATTAGGGCATGGGAATATTTTTAGGGAGGCCATCGTTCAGCCCGCTACCAGACGGTTTTGTATTCCATATTGTAACTAACATTTAAGGCACTACCACATTTTGAGGTTTGGTATATTATAATAGAATATACACATTAGCTGAAAAGTCTTTAAAAAATACTCCTTCCTTTTATAGTTACATTTCTGTTTGAAGCTGGATTTTCTTCAGCTACCTCGGCAAATACAACTTGTCACAATAGAATGAACAAATCAACAAATATAAGACTGCAGCGTCTATTAAGCCAAACATTAAAAAGATTTACAAAACCAGAAAACTATGCTATACTTGTCACCAAATATTATTTTTATTTGGGAAAATATAGGAATTTTTCAAGAAAATTTGTTGTTTATTTTAACATTTACTGGGTAAATTATCATAATTTTAAATTCATTAATAAATTGTGTGTTTTTAAAAATTTCTGTTTTATTTTCTAATATGGTAAATATGATATAAAAATCCACATTATGGAAAGCTCTTTGGGGTTTTCAATAATTTTTAAGAGGGTAAAGTAATTCTGAGACTACAAAGTTTGAAAACCACTGCTCTACGTCCTTTACAAAATTTGTCGCCAATCTTTTAAAATTTTGCGACTGTAGTGGCTAAGGAATAGTATCTCATTGTGGTTTTAGTCTGCCTTACCTTGATGACAGTGATGTTGAGTACCTTACTGGTTAATCCATATGCCTTTTTTTAAAAAAATGCAGCTTTTTCTAATTCCTTGTAATATTTCCTTTGACCTAATCAACACATAAAATGTGTTGCTTAATTTAAAAAAATTTTGAGATATATATTTATATACAGAAAGAGAGTTTACTCTTGAACAATGCAGGGGTTAGGAGTGCAAACCCCTCCCCCTTTATAGTTGGCCTTCCATATCCTCAGTTCTGCATCTGTAGATTCAACCAAACTCAGATCATGTAGTACTGTAGTACGTATTTATTGAAAAGAATCTGCATGTAAGTGGATCAGTGCAGTTCAAATCCATGTTGTTCAAGGGTCAACTGTATATATGTCATTGATTTTTAATTGATTTATGTTATCATCAGAGAACATATTCTGTATAATTTCACTCTTTCAAATTTATACTTATTTTGTGGCCCTGTCTATGGTCTATCTAGATAAATGTTCCATATTCAGTTTAAAAGAATGTGTAGAACTACCATATGACCTAGCAATCCCACTACTGGGCAAATACCCTGAGAAAACCATAATTCAAAAAGTCATGTACCACAATGTTCATTGCAGCACTATTTACAATAGCCAGGACATGGAAGCAACCTAAGTGTCCATCGACAGATGAATGGATAAAGAAGATGTGGCCCATATATACAATGAAATATTACTCAGCCATAAAAAGAAATGAAATTGAGTTATTTGTAGTGAGGTGGATGGACCTAGAGTCTGTCATACGAAGTGAAGTAAGTCAGAAAGAGAAAAACAAATACCATATGGTAACACATATATATGGAATCTAAAAGAAAACAATGGTTCTGAAGAACTTGTAGGCAGGACAGGAATAAAGACGCAGACGTAGAGAATGGACTTGAGGACACGGGGAGGGGGTACGGTAACTTGGGACGAAGTGAGAGAGTGGCATGGACATTATACACTACCAAATGTAACATAGCTAGCTAGTGGGAAGCAGCCACATAGCACAGGGAGATCAGCTCAGTGCTTTGCGACCACCCAGAGGCGTGGGATAGGGAGGGTGGGAGGGAGACGCAAGAGGGAGGGGATATTGGGATACATGTATATGTATAGCTGATTCACTTTGTTATACAGCAGCAACTAACACAACATTGTAAAGCATTTATACTCCAATAAAGATGTTAAAAAAAAGAATGTGTACTGTGAAGATTTGCTTGTTTGGTTGCATCTCTCCTTCCTCCAGTAATTACTCCACACTTTCCTAAAAGAGGTCTGATGATGACCTACCCTTCCTTAAAAATCGCTCATGGCTCTCTAATGCCAAATTCTATGGGGATCTTTACCTACTTTTCCAGATTCATGTCTAATTTTGTTACCTGAGCATTTGGGGCTGTTCCTAGAACATGCAGTCTCATTCATTCTTCTGTACCTTTCCAATCCCACTTCCTATACTTTTGAGTACCCTTTCTTCCTCACACACCTTGTGAAGTCTCACACTCAAGACCTTCAAATGTCATGTCCTGTCTATGACTTACATAAATATTTCTTAGATTATTTTGTTAGGAATGTTATTTACATGTTCTCTAGGCTTTCAAATTTTTTTTGTCTACTTCTTTTATAAAAAATGAAGAGAGAAGCATGAAAACTTCCACATTTAATTTTAAATTTGCTTATGTCTCCCCTAGTTCTGTCAGTTTGCCTAATACATTTAAGAGTTTCTCTTCTGAATTGCACACATGTTTAGAATTGTTATGCCTTCGTGTTGAACTGATGCTTTTTATCATTATGAAAAGGTTCTCTTTATCTCACAATATTCCTTGTCCTGAAGTTTCCTTCATCTGCTATAACTAAAACCACACCAGCTTTCTTAATGTTTTCATGGTATATACTTTTTCATATACTTCCAACATTTTTGTGTCTATATATTTAAATTGCATATCTTGTAAGTAGCTTAGAGATGTTTCCTGATATTTCTACTTAGTCTGACAAACACTGCCTTTGATAAAAATGTTTTGTCCATTTATAGTAAATGCAATTATAAAAAATAGTAAGTCTTCCTCTTTGTCCCCTTTGTTCCTCGTTTCTTGCCTTCTTTGGATGAACTGAGTGTTTTTTATGATTATATTTTAATTCTTCAAATGACTTTTCAACTATTCTTTCTATTTTGGGGGATATGGCTTAATTTATCATAGACTACCATGAATTAAGATTGTACCACTTTCCATATAATTGGATTATTATTCATTTATTCTCCCTTCTTCCTCTGTGCTATTGTTATCATATATATATTACTTTTATGTGTTACAAAATCCCAGAATATATTTTTATTTCAGTGTAAGAAAAGAAATTACTAGTCATTTTAATTTGTATAATGTTTCTTTCTGATGCTATTCATTCCTTCCTACAGCTATAAATTTCCATCTGGTATCATTAGGTTTTCTGGTTGAAAAATTTTATTTAGCATTTCTTTTTGTACATTTATTTTATGCTGGTGAAAATTCTTCCAGCTTTCATTTATCTTACAATATATTAATTTCACCTTTTCTTGAAGGTTATTTTTACTGCATACAGAATTTTAGGTTGACAGACTTTTTTTCTGTTCAGCACTTTTTAAAGATGTTATGGTACTATTTTCTGGACTCTTTTGTTTCTGATGAAGTCAATCATTATTCTTATCCCTGTTCCAATATGAACAAAAGAAATATGTTTCTTTTATGCTGGCTGACTTTAACATTTTCTCTTTTTTTCTGGCATTTTCACTTTTGATGTGCTTTCATATGTATTTCAACTGCTTGGGGTTTACTGAAGTTATTAAATCTGTAAATTTATATTTTTCAGTGAATTTGGAAAATGTTCCTCCATTGTATCTTCAAATATTTTTTCTGCCCCATTTTTTCTATCCTTCTGTGATTCAAATTACACATCAGTTAGATTGTTTGATACTGTCCTAAATGTCACTGAAATTTTATTTTCTTTCAGTCCTTATTTTCTGCATTTAATTTATAATGACTTCTCTTCAGATTCAGTGATATTTTCTTCTGATGTGACCAGTTTTTTGTTAGGTCAATCCAAATTTTTTTTCAAATTCTAGAAGATTCATTTGGTTTTTTGATACTGTCATTTCTCTAATGGTGTTTCTCATCATTTTATTAGCTCTGTCCTCTTACAGATTTTTAAACTTATTTATAATAGCTACTAAATTATACATCTGGGACATCTGTTGATCTTCTATTGACTGCTTTCTTATCCAAATTATTTGCCACATTTTTCTTATGCTTTGTATGTGTAGTAATTTCTTTATCACTGCATATCATGGGCAATATGAATGATATACTGTAGAGCCTCTGAATATTATCTGCCTCTAAAGAATATAGGGTTTTATACTTGCAGGCAGTTAAATTACTGGTAGATCACTTTGATCCTAGAGAGACTTGATTTTAGACTTAGTTATAATGGGTAAATTTTGGTTTTAATTTTACTCATAAGATATGTAGTTCTGAGTCCTGAGCTAACTTGTAAGATATGGTTCTACTGAGGTGTCAAGGGAAAGCCCACAGCATTCAAAAAGCTATTCAACAAACTTGTTGGAACTTGATTTGTAAACTCTGTCTTCCTAGATGCAGGCAACTGCTGAAATCTCTGCTCTTGCTTACTGCTTTCTTCTAGGCTTCTTGAATCCTCCCTCAGCATACGTATTTTTAAATATTGTCCAAGAATCTGAAGCAGTTACACGCAGAGTTTAGAATTTCCCCTCTATGGCTTCTTCCTTTCCAGGAGTTTCCTCCAATTCCCAGCTACTCTGATAGCACTAAGATCTAATTTTTTTCTCTTCAGCCCATTTCTGTTTGAACTGTAATCTCACTCTGTGGTAGAACACTAGGAAATGCTTTTAAGGAAAAAGCTATTTAAACATGGCATTCTTTCTCTCAAGAATTATGTCCTCTACAGTTTCTGGCTGTTTGTTTATTGGTAGCTTTAGGTATTTATTTTAATATTTTGTGCAGAATTTATACACAGTGATCACAGGATTAATGTAACACAAGCTTTTCTGCCATTTTCAGAACTGGCATTCCCCTACTGGTGAGAAGAATTTTCTTTCAATAAGAATATTCATTTCATTACCAGTGAAAGTAACAAAAATATTTGATCTGTTACTTTATCTTACGTTTTCTGTTTTATACACTTTTTTGATAATGTTTATATTTTTCAATCTAATTTTTTCCCTTTGATAACTTGAGAGACACAGAATAAAAAAGGAAAAGATGGACTGTTTGGTAGTCATGGTCCAAGTAGCATAATAATCATTTTAAAGCTGTTCAATTGATCAATAATATATTAAAAGCCAATGTATCAGTGACAGCCCCTTCCTTCCAAAAGTCAGTCAATCAGAAACACATTCACTCTAATATATATGCCACTAAGTGCCACGCAATCAAAAACAGTTTCATCCAAGTAACTATGATTTTACCGATGATGTCACCCCACGTGCACCTCTGAGATTCCACCAATCTCTGAACTCTATGATTTTTAAAATTCTCATGTATGATTAGTAGTCTGCTCTGCCTGGAGAGATTGTGCCTGATTATCAATATTCTTCTATACTGTAATAAGCAATAAAATCATCTTCAGAATTTTTTTTTTAGTTCCTCAGTGATGGTCGTGTCATCCTTTAACAGTATAAAGCCTGTTTTAAATTTTACTAATTATTACTATTATATATTCCTATCAGTGTCAGGATGAATGCCCTCTTCCCTCTCAGTCTTCACTCTACTTTTGTTGAACTATCAGTTTTTTGGTATGATATTCACGGTTTAGTTTATATATTTATCTGATTATCTTATATTTAAATACAGTATGTTTTTCTTTTTTCATTAAGATGAGTTCTAATTTATATCCATAATTATACAAGTCATTACAGTTAATTTTATATTTAAGTTGCTTCTTTGTGTGTTCTTTATTTTGATTCATTTTTGGATTACTTGAAATTTGCCCCTGGGTAATTTTTATCAGGAGCTCTTCCTAGTTTATTTCCTGCATTTTTCTATATCCAAGATTTTTTGTTTTGTCTTGTTCTGCCTTCAGACTATAATAATAATATGTTTGAGTACAGCCTTTGTTGATACAACCTTTCAGCCTTCACCCTGAACACCTAGCCTCTTGTTTTGTAGTATTACTGTTGCAGAGCTATAGAATCATGATAACCTATACTTTTTGCTGTTGTTGTTAGTAACCTTACATTTGTTTTCTGACCTGATGCCTTTACGGTACTTTTTAAATCCTTGAAATGAGATAATTTCATTAAGGTTTTTTATAATTTTTATCTCTATGTATTCATTTTGCCTCCTATACAGTGAGTCCTTTTTCTTAAAATATTTTTTAAATTTATTTATTTTATTTTATTTATTTTTGGCTGCATTGGATCTTTGTTGCTGTGTGTGGGTTTTCTCTAGTTGCAGCGAGTGGGGGCTACTCTTCGTTGTGCGAAGGGCTTCTCATTGCGGTGGCTTCTCTTGTTGCGGAGCATGGGCTCTAGGTGCGCGGGTTTCAGTAGTTGTGGCGCATGGGCTTTGTTGCTCCGCGGCATGTGGGATTTCCGGGACCAGGGCTCGAACCCAAGTCCCCCACATTGGCAGGTGGATTCTTAACCACTGCACCACCAGGGAAGCCCTACAGTGAGTCTTTTTAATCTAAACTACAGTTCTTTCCTCTTTATATGACATTACTCTACTATATCTTTAAATATTCATTTATTTTCCACTTAATTTATTCCCTAATTATTATTCTAGAAAAAAAAACAAAACTATACGTCATGGAATACAAGGTCTTTTATGATCCAGTCACTCACTATCTTTTACATTTATCTTTTAGTGAATCCTTTCAACTCCACACCTGATGCTTTAGACACATAGACCTGCTTTCTGAATCCTTATTCAACATTCATAATCAAGATTTTCAATTTGTATAAAGCATTTCTAGAACTCCTAGATAGAACTGTTCAATGGCTCCATTCTGCTACCACTGGTACCAACACATATTTTATCAGAGCACAGATGAAACTCAATTGCTTTTACATGTTCTCCCCTACTAGACTGTAGCTATTTAGAAGGTATGTAACCTATATGATTTGTCCTAGTGTCATGTGCATTTACCATAGTGCTTGGCATAGAGGAAGTGCTGTTTAATAAATGTTTGCAGAATGAATGAATGGACTTACAGTTGGCATTTATTGATATATTGATCAGGGAGTTATAAAACTGGGATTTTATCATGCTTGGAAACTTCCTAATTATTTGATTTTGTAGCTCTGTGCCCTTGTGTTCTCAGTTGTACTTTGGTGGGATTTAGGTACGTAATTAATAAGTTCTCTTCTAGCTCTGAAATGCCATGACTCTCTAATTACATTTCTCCCTTCATCATTATTTCTTCTGGATAATAGGTAGGTCTGTATAGAAATTCAACAAAAACTTAAGTCCACCAGGGAAAAAAAAAGATAATAACATAGCTTTTACTATATGCAAAACACACAGTTTATCTCATTTGATCATTACAACCCAACCATGTGGATAATATTATTATCCTCATTTTACATATACACAACCTGAGACATATAGAGATTAAGTACTACGCTCATGTTCACACATCGCCTGTTAAGTGATGTAGCTAATATTTGGAAGCTAGGTAGACTTACTCTTCTGTTCTGTGTTCTTAACTAGCATTCTATGCTGCTTCTCATTGTTTTAGACAGCTAGAATTCCATTTAAATATAAATCTTCTTTTTCAATGAAGGTCATTATTGCTTGCTCATAGTAGGTGCTCACTGTATATATTTGTTGAATGACTGCATGAACTTTCATGATTTACCTGACCAGCGTGTTGTTATAGCATGCACGCTGTAGCTGCAAGCACTGTGTAAATATAACATAGCATATCTAATTAGATTTCTTGCACTTTTCCATATTTATGTGTAGTGAATGCTAAAATAAAACGCAGTTGAGATCTTTATAAAGCACCAAAAGCAGCATTAAAAGAAGAAAAATTTAAAAACTAAAATATTTTTCAAGTTCTTATATTTCAGTTCAACAATGCTACAAATAAGAGCATTATTTACAAAATACGGCGGTAATAACGCCTCCTGCAGATTAGCATAGAGAATGTATATCAGCAATAAAATTGTAAATGTATTAGGCAGGTATAATACCCTGTGTTCAATGCTCTCAGGATATAGTGGCATTCAAATCTGAACAGAAATTCAGATGTTAGTATAGTCTTTACATTATAGCCTTTGTAATTTTAAAAATAGAATTAAAAAAAAATCCCCGTAATGGTGGGTACAACTCTATTAAAATGTTAATATGTATAGTTTAAGATTAAAAGTACCATAGAGTCACTATATAAAATATAGAAAACACTGACAAGCAAGAGGATGGAATCCTATAATCCTACAATTCAAAAATAACCATTGGCAACATTTGGGTATATCTCCTTCCTGTTTTGTGTAGGTAGGGGTGCATGTGCATGTGTGTGTGTGTGAAAGAGAGAGAGAGAGAATTTGAGCATATTCCAATATGTAGATGAGGATATGTTGGCAATGACACTGATAATCCAAATGCAATGTCTCCTGCTCCCTCATAATCTTCAAGGACACTCCACCTGTTGCAGAGTCCCCATTATTTTTGGAACGACTAGCATTTGCTTTGATTCCTCTGTTGTTTCAGCTTCCCAGTCTTAAATACTTTCTGTTCAAAACCCCTTTGCTGCTGCCACTACTGATACAGCCCAATGTGAGAATATCTGTGTCTGTGCCAAGAGTTCCTGCCTGATGTTGGCTCCATGCGGATTTAGGAAGAACACTCCTCTCCCCTACTCTGTAGTCTATGTTGTCACCAGGAGCTGACCATGTGGGATCTCCTGGCCTCTGTGAGTCACACAGTCATTCATGGAGACACTGCCTTAAGATTCTCTCTCTAACTACCCTGTTTATAGGGACCCCATACAAATACAAAAAAAAAAAAAAAATGAGGTCAGATGAGCGACCAGGCGCTAATAAATCCATTTTTTTTCTTGACTCTTTTCTGTCTGCAATAATGTACTAGGATCCACCATACAAATTCATCAATACTCAGCCACTGTTTACACACAAAAATCAGCAATTTTCACATGCTTTGACATAATGCCATTCTCTTTCTCGTCTTTGAGCCTGAACCCCAGAGGCCCTGTGGCTAATTCCTAACATTCCTCTGCTGTTCATTCTCTTTTTATTCTTCCTTGTAGTAATTGAGCCCCCTTTAATTTTAATTAGACACAGCTACACAGAGACTAGCTTTGCTTCTATTCCTCCAGCATGGCATCTAGCATACCCATACGCAGCATTAACGTCCTTTGTGCTCTGCTCTGGATCCAGAGTCAGAAGATGGGGGCTTGCTCTCTGGGTCTGTCAAATCTAAGGCAGATGGCGTAGGGAATCTCACCTAGTTCTCCTGGCCTCAGAGGCGTCCTCTTGAAGGATAGTGAATAGACCAGATGCCTTGCCCATTGCCTTCATGCAATGGCTGGTTTCTAGTATCCCTTCCAGCTTTAAAATTACGTGGTTCTAATGAACATACACAGTCTCTGTTTAAACTTTTTCAAAGTTACTCACCCATGTAGGTAATTTTACTTTCTCCCTTTGGATATTTGTCACAAATCTTGATTTAGTGCCTAATGTGATTATAAAACTATTTTAGCTTGTATGTCATACGTAGGCATGTGCCTATATTTTGTATTTTGTATTCCTCATAGCATCTAACAATAAGACTCATTAAATACTTTTCAAACTTTACTTAATTCATGGTAAGAAGATGGACCTTAGCCTTCTCAATACGCAGTAAAATTTAGTGCATGAAACGTGAGCGATAAAATTCAAAAACAGATTGCTTTGAAATTTTAAGCAACTAAGGTGCTATTTAGTAATATACTGCTTAAAGGTTCTAATTAACACTTTCATGGTCTAAAAGGATTAATGTGGTTTCCAAATAATAATAACAATAATAACAATTATAATACCATGTGTTATAATGCATCATTTTTGCAGCACTAAGAAAAGAAAAAGATGCCAATTAAACTATGACTGACTGTAAGATATATCCTGATTTCAGAAATACAAAAAAGGTAAAAAAAATGTGTCTTAGAATTGATAAATTACTGAAGTAACAGATAATAATAACCACAGAAACAGTGTTAATACTACTATAACTCTTACGGTGTTAGTAAGATAAAGTGTCTTACAAGCATGCTCTCATTTATACTATGAGGTAGATGGTTCTATTTTATGAGCATAAAATGAAGGATTAGAGAAAAATAGCAATTTTCCCAAGGTTGTAGAATCTGGTAGATCCACCTCTATCAGACTGTATAGAGTGATTTTTTTAAGTAAGTATACTATAATCTAGGTGTGGTGTATTTCTTTCAAAAGCAGGCACTTCTAACTGGAGAAATTAATTATGTTTGGATTACTTGGTTTGCATCCTAAACACTGGTGAATTGGAATGAAATCTCCAGAGTATCCTATTCTACATGTATTTTTCATACTCATGGCTTATCATTTTTCTCTGTTAGTAAATTGGCTTGTTTTCTTTCATTCTTTTTTAACAAGATGCCACGGGGATATAGTATTGACTGTGGGATGAAGTTCAAGTGTTGTAGGGATTCCCTAAACAAAATGTATTTCTGTAGTTGTTAATCAAGCAATGTGTGAAGGATTTACATCAGGATCTTCTGCACAGATGACGAATGAAAGTCCCTCAATTTCACATCCTTGGAGACATAAAATATAATTGGTGTACTGTATTAAAAAGCT
This sequence comes from Eubalaena glacialis, assembly GCF_028564815.1. Taxonomy (NCBI): domain Eukaryota; kingdom Metazoa; phylum Chordata; class Mammalia; order Artiodactyla; family Balaenidae; genus Eubalaena; species Eubalaena glacialis. The sequence continues at coordinate 98,881,745 of NC_083722.1, read as the reverse complement.
AACCGTTAGATCTCCTTGTTGCTGATCAAGGACATGCTTTTTTTTGCTCCAGAGGGAGTAGAAGACAAATTTGTACTGTCAATTTTCAGTTATCTGGGTGCTGATTGTTTAGTTCTCTCTCTCCTTCTTTGCTGGTGTGAGGCCCCTGCAACACATTTGAGATCTTTAGTATTTGGACATTGAACAACTTGAAAGCGAAAAGATATACCTTCACTTAATTTTTCAGCTTGTTAGCAGCTCTTGAAGAGCTTAGATGGATGAAAATGAATAAGAGCCATGTGATTGTGAGCAGACTACACAGCTACATAAATCCTGAAGGTTAGTCATCAACAAAACCAAGATGGCAGTGTCTCATTTACTAGATGTGTGGCCTTAGATCAAATATGAACCCTGCCAATCTTACAAGGTTTGTGTGTGTATTAAAAAATGTATTTGTATTTCATAAACTGGAAAGTGTCTTATAAGTTGTAAAGCACCTATATATTAGCATTTTCTTTTCCTACTCGCCATTATCAACTTACAGTTCATTTGATCAGGTTAATTATAGTGTCAATATCACTGAGAATTAGAATTATTTTAAGGCAACACTTCTCAAATGGCTTGTCGTAAAGGACCATTAAAACTTTGGCATGGACATAGATACACTACCAACTGTAAAACAGATAGCTAGTGGGAAGCAGCCACATAGCACAGGGAGATCAGCTCGGTGCTTTGTGACCACCTAGAGGGATGGGATGGGGAGGATGGGAGGGAGATGCAAGAGGGAGGGGATATGGGGATATATGTATATGTATAGCTGATTCACTTTGTTATACAGCAGAAACTAACACACCATTGTCAAGCAATTATACTCCCATAAAGACGTTAAAAAAAATAAAATAAAAGAGACTAAAGAAACATTAAAAGAAAAAAGGTATACTTTGTTATGTGTATTTAAATCACAATAAAAAATATGCCTTAAAAAAAACAACTTTTTTCATCCATTGTGAACTGATAATTTTATACATAGCAAAGAAAATAATTATTAAAAAATAATATAAATAAAAAGAAAAATATAAAAATAAAAATTTCAATTAGTTGTCATTAAATTCAACGGGCATAAAATTAATGTGCTGAGTTGCTATAAAAGTTTCTAAACTCTTCCTCCTCATGACTGTATTTATTTCATTGTGAATTGGTTATTAACTTTTCAGAGACCAGTACTGTTCTGATCACAGTTTGAGTAGCACTGGACTTGGGGACCACACAATATGGTACTTAACAGGATCACAAGACTGCAAAACCTGGCCCCTGATTACTCTCAGTGCTGGTCTTCTCACCGTTCTTTGAAGATGTCACCCTCACTCTCAACATCAAGACCACCAAGACTTGAGCATGCTGCTTCCTCTGTCTGGCACGATCCTACCACCATGCTTTGCCTTGATGATACCATTTTTCCTTTAAATTCCCAATTATACTTCGCTTCTTCAGGAGACCCTTTCTTGAACTCTGAGACTCAGTTATGTTACTTTGTTGTAGGTTCTCATTACACACTGTACTTCTCCTTTACATTTCCTTTACCTATAAATTCTGTTTGTGATAATTTGTTGCCTATTAACAACCACATACTGAAACCTTCTCAAGGCCAAGGACTGTGTGAACGTCTTTCAATTTCTGAATCCCGGTGCTAATAACTGCTTGTCACATAGTAAGAATGTGACAGATATCGCTGACTGATGGACTATTTTTCTGGGCTAAGTAAGTCTAAGAGTTGATTACACAAAAGAATTTCCCTTAATAAATGCTAATACCTGCCCCCTTTCCCATTTTAAATTATTGAACACATAGGTTAAGTGTGTCATTTTAAATATGTCAACAATAAAGCAAATTCTGCCAAACTTCAGGTGGGCAGTGAATAAAATATAATAGGCATGGTTATCTTTTCATATAGTCATGAGAACTATTCATTGAAGTACAACTTCAAGAAATCAATTTGTTAAGGATTTTGTGTCATTTTCATGCAAGCAGTCAAAATTTCCTTGACAGAGCAATATATTGTAGCAATGACTTTTACTACTACTTGGTATCTATCTTACAACAATGTAGTGTTACTGATAAGAATCAAGACAGCTCAATTTTGTGATAGTACAGCCATTTATATCATCTCCAGGGAACCTTAGAAACCTCATTTTTTTTCTCTTAAACATTTATTGCAAAAATATTTATATGCCATAGTTTTATGTTTACTTATTGAATGAACAAATATTTCTATTCATGACTTGAAATTCCCATATAGCACATACACTTACTTTGGCATGGCCAACTTAAGATATTATTTCATCATATGGTTTGTATCTATGCTATTAAATTATGATTTAAGCCTATATGGTCATTTTCCAAATTTTTCACTTTCTATTAACTTTTCTAACAATGAAATTTTCCATCATTCATCCATCTACAAATCTACATTTATAAAAGCATGAAAAAAAACTTTAAGAAATATGCTAAGCATTTAGTACAGTTCTCCACTTTCTGTAATTTAGTTTAGAGATAGGATATTTGGTGGGTTGTGTATGAGGGAGTGATTGTCTTCGACTTATTTATATGCTTTACAAAGAAGCAGTGAGAATAAAATGTACTGAATAAAATGTACTAAGTAGCAGCAGGCCAATTTTACTGCTGTAATAAATAGAAAAAATCAGATTAAATTGAAAAAATATATATTCTTAAAGGTATTAAGGAACTGAATAAATAAGGAGGACTAAATATATTAAATTTCCTTATTAGTTTACTATAGCTGTGTAACAAATTACTATCTTAAATTTAGTGGTTTAAACCAGCACCATTTTTAGCTCATAGTTCTTTAGTTCAGAAATCTGTGCCCAGCACGACAAGGCTTTTTGGGGTCTTACAAGACTGAAGTCAAGCTGTCACCTGGGGATGTAGTTCTTACCTGAGGCACAGAATACTTTCCCAACCTCACTGGTTGTTGGGAGGATTTATTTTATTTTATGGTGGTTGTAGAAATGAGGTCCTAGTTTTTCTGTAGCTCTTGGCTAGGGACCACCTTCAGCCCCACAGGGAACCCCTCTCTATTGGCACTTTACAACATGGATATCTGCCCTCTTCAAGTCAGGTAGAGTGCTTATCTATGATTTCCTCTTCTGCAACAAGCCAGAAACAACTCTGTGATTTTAAAGGGCCCTTGTGATTAGATTAGGTCTACCTGGATCTAATTATGCCATATAACATAATCTAGTCCTAATAGTAAATTTCATCATATTCAGGACTGTGCAGAGCAATTATCCCAGGGGTAGATAATCTTGGAGGATACCTTAATATTCTGATTACCAAAACATTCAATGAGAGAAGAAATTAATGTATAAATTGAGAATCACCAGCTACTTTTACTTGTGGGCATTTAGTGATTCTGAGTTGAACTAAGGATAAGTCTTAGTCCATAAAGACGGCACCTACCATGCAAAAGAGAAACCAACAAGAGACTGGCTTGATGAATTCGAAACCAGAGGAGCCCCAAACAAGATATTTGTTGAATTCTGGTAGGCTGGGGCTACAAAGAGCAAAGCAGAGTAAAATCTACTGCTGTATCATGGTACTTAGGAGACATGGTTCCTAAAGACAGCAGATATTTTCCACAAATGAGTGTTCAACTATCTTGAGGCTACTTGGGCAGAGATAAAGAGCTGAGCTCCAATCTGTAAAGGCATCCTTGTCTTTTAGAGTTGAAGGGACAGAGACAAGCCAGATTCTCAATCAAAAGCACTGCTATACCTGAGGAACAGAGACAAACTAGTGGTGGACTAAGACTTATAATTGCAACCCAGCTCTGACCCAACTCAATTTTGACTAGAATAAATCGACACATCACCTCTCTTAACTGATTAAGGGAGGAAAGGGTGAATATTAGCTGGTGGAAGGTAACATCTGAAGCTTCTGTGATTCATTTATACATAGCATGTGGCATAAAATTTTACAAATTTCTAGACATAAAAAGAGTGAGGTAGGGCTTCCCTTGTAGTGCAGTGGTTGAGAATCCACCTGCCAATGCAGGGGACAAGGGTTCGAGCCCTGGTCCAGGAAGATCCCACATGCCGCGGAGCAACTAAGCCCGTATGCCACAACTACTGAGCCTGCACTCTAGAGCCCGCAAGCCACAACTACTGAAGCCCATGCGCCTAGAGCCCGTGCTCTGCAACAAGAGAAGCCACTGCAATGAGAAGCCTGCACACCGCAACGAAGAGTAACCCCCGCTCGCCACAACTAGAGAAAAGCCCACGTGCAGCAATGAAGACCCGATGCAGCCAAAAATAAATAAATAAATAAATATATTTAAAAAAAAAAAGAGTGAGGTAAATGTGACTCGTAATCAAGAAATAACACAAGCCATGGAGATATACTCACAAATGAAACTGTGATTGGAGTTAGGAGCCAAGAGATTGACAATAATTTTGATGAATATGGGAAATAAAAGAACAGAAAAGATGGACAAAATAAAAGTATGAGGAATTTAAAAACTGTAATCTATAAAAATAATCAAAATATAATTCTAGAAGTTGAAAAATTAATATCTGAAAGTAAGAGCTCATTAATTGAACTTGAAATAAGAGAAAAATAAATTAGTGACCTTAGACATGTCAGTAGAAATTATCCAAATTATAGTATATGGAGAAAAATTAGAAGGGAAAGAAACAAAAGAGACCAGAAGAGGACAAAAAAAAAAAAAAGTGTAATATGTATATTTGGAGTCCAGATGTAAAGGAGAGAGACTAGAGCAGAAGAGATATTTACAGGGATAATATCTAAAATTTTAAAAATCTGGTGGCATATACCAACCCAGACCACAGATCCAAGAAACCTACTGAATGAGAAGCCCAATAAATATTAGAAAACTACACATAACAATAAAGTCAATGAAAAGGAAAAGTTAAAAGCTGACAGAGGTAAAAAAAGAAGCACTACCTTCAAAGTTTCAACAATAAGACTAACAGCTGACTTTTCAAAAGAAATTGTAGAAGGCAGAAGACAATGTAATGGTATACTTATAATGCTGAAAGAAAAAGATGAAAAGAGCCAATGAAAAATGTTAAATAATTAACCAGCAAAATGAACATGGAATAAATAAGACAAAAATTGAGAAATTCTGTCACTAGCTGTCAATACTAATTTCGGTGGAATTAAATTAGAAATTAATAAGAAAAATAACTAGAAAATCCCTAATTTTTGGAAATTAAACAGCTTAATTCTGAATCACCTGTAGATCACAGAATATAAATCACAATAGAAACTGGAAAATATTTTAAGGTAAATTACACATAATATATAACATTAAAATTGAGGGATGCAGAAAATCATTGTTCGGCGGGAAATTTATAGCTCTAAATAACATTATAACATTGATATATGATATTGTACACATGAATAATATTCTATATGTAAATATTTTTATATAATTTCATTATTTTATATTTATTTATATATATTATATATAAACACATTATTTCTCTCTATTTACATATTTTCATCATCCCAACATATATTTTTCATTAGCATTGTGAAATGCCACTCTATTATAAAATCATTACCATATATTTATGCATGATCATTTTGCAGCCTAATTAGATTATTTGATAGTATTACAGATTTCATAGTTTAATAAACAAAAGTTTTCATCCTTCCTGCTGATTTACTTAACTTTAAAGTGAAAGCAATCATTCTTATCTTAAGAATAAAAGTTTGGAAGTGATACAAAAGCATTGTACAAGGAGTCAGTAGAAATTAAGAAAATAACCAATTGATATATAGTTCAAAATGGAATTTTGCTATTTTTATTTTAAAAAACACACTTGCAAAAAACATAAACAACCAAATTTTTCTCTGAATAATATTAAAAATGACAAGATCATATGACTGAGTGTGAGGTTGGTGTCTTGATAACATCAAGCAAAATATAGACAACTTGACTTCACCGAGTAATATTTTTCCTTAAGGCTACTGCACTCTAGAAAAAGGAAATTTTATAAAAGTCTAAAAAGTTCTGTAGAATACTTAGAAGGAAAATGAAATACTATTAACTACAGGCAGAAGGGTAAATGTTAATTGCAAGATAACATCATTATCAAATATTTAAAATAAGTTGTGAAATTTTGCAGCCTTAAACAATGGCCATTTTCTAGATGACCTCATTAATGTGTTTTGGTACCTGGCACAATGGAATCTGAACACAAATGAAGCACGGAAAATAGTGTTTTGTACTATTAATCTGGTTAGATTTTTATGGTAGGACAAAAAGACAAATGTTTTAGTAGAAAGAAGAGTCAGAACCCAGTTCTTTGCATAATCACTTGTGTGAACCTGGGCAAGTCATAAACTTTTATTTACATGGACAAACTCTGAAATCATACAGACACAGATGACATAAATTTCATATTTCTCTTCATTTGGAATTTTCACACTGAATGTATCGTATTAAAACAAATAATAGACTTGCGATTGAACCTTCAAAACCTAGGAAAACTTTTGCTCTATTGAGCCTAATACTGGTGAAGAACTTTATACTTTACAAAATTTTTGTATATCTTTTCTCACTAGATTATCCTAACTAGCCAGGGATTTAGGAAGGCATGAGATAATTAGCAGTTTATATGTTTTTATGAGCAACATGATCCGACCTACATGATCACCAAACCAAATCTGTGGTCAAGTACAGCACTTTATAATGGAGTTTTGCTATTTCACATAGAATTTCATTTGGTCAAACAATACAAAACAAGGAAAACCTATGTTCATATCATATAGCCTCATCTGTATTCACACTACCTCTTCCAGATCACAAATATCAGCAGGGATAAATATATAAGAATAGTTCCAGGAGTAATGGAGTTATGCCTTGCTGTTTGACACTGTTGGAAACGCTATCAGAAGTACAGGCTCCAGGCAAGGAGGAAGAAAGCTTTTTCATATGGGGAGAATAATGGTAATTGGGCAAGGAGGCTCTCATTACTTCCTACAGACACTGTATTCCAGCGTTTCACTCAAGTGAGCAATGAACCTGCTTACACTCTTTATGGCAGCTGAATCTCTTGACCTACTTATTAGCGAGCTAGGGTCAAGAAAGAGTTCTGAAAGTCCAAGATGGGTAGGGGACTGTTAGGCAAGTTCCTTTTTTAGCTATACCATTCATACCATGTGTGGCTGGTTTCCTACTTTTAGTTAATTATTTATTGATGCATTAACCTGTCATTCAAGACCTTGAACAAGCCTTTGGGTCTGATCTACTCTGGAGTTCACCCTCATTGGGCAACTTCTTATTCTGCAACAATTTCCTTCATAAAGCACATGTGTTATATTTAAAAAGAAACACAAAGGTCCATAGTGACCACTTTCAGAACAGTATCATTGAAGAAGCAACAGGAAAGACCATGACTTAAACAAGGCTGGGATACGGTGAGAACCCCAAGGAATGCAGTATAGGACAGAGGCAGCTATCAAAGGAAAATAAAGCAGGCCTCTAATTTGGAAGCAGCTGCAAGGAAGGCAGTGGACACAGAAACTAGTTAAGAAAAATGCTGAAGCTGAGCCACCAGAGACAGTCACGGGTCTCAGTAAACCACACTCTCGTTCAGAACCCCTGCAAAAGAATTTTTAAATCAAGGTGCAGAACCCTGCACTTGCCCTGTTGCATTTCATTTTCAAATATTGAGGCCATTATTGTAATCTGCAAAGACCTTTTCAGATCCTGCTCTACTAATCAGGTGTTTGGTATTCTTCTGTGTTGTATATCATGTGCAGATATGACAAGCTCCCCCTCTATAGAGAGTTAAGTCACAGATAAAAGTGCTGAAACAAGAGAGGGCCAAAGGAAGAAAATCATTAAAATTGCCACTTAAAACTTAAAATTCCCTTCATGTCTCCCATTTAGGAGTTTTCTTTTGCTATAATCTCGAACTTTAATGATCTCCTACTCTATTGTCATTTGTTAAAATTCTATGTCATTTTTTGTGGCCCAGCAACAGTCAACTCTTTCAAAAGCCTAACAAGATACCACAAGCACAATCTGACAGTTACATCTACTGATTATATAGGGCTACTTGTAGGCCTCTTGCAAAGCTTATCTTCTGCCTTGTTTTAGATACACTCCCCTATTTCCTTACCCAGTTTTACAACTCCATGAGTTCTGGGATTATGTCTTATCTACCATCTTACCCTGCCTCTACTTAGCAGAGGTTTGGGCTTTTTGTGTAGGATGTATTTCACAAATATCTCCTAATGAGTACCTATTATCTAAGCAGTCTGGTCAGGCCTATTAAAATCAAGAAGCAGGATTAAAAGATTAAAGTATGTTCTTTCCTTACAATGAATGTTTTCTTCCATCTGTTTATGGAACACGGAGAACTTTTTCAGCAAAACTAGCTCTTGCATTCATATTTTTCTCCTCAATTGAAATCAAAAGCAAAAAAATCAGTGCTACCATCAACTCTTTTCCTAATGTTATCCTCCTCGGTCTGATTTAATAGATTTTATGGAATTTAATGGCATATGAGCTGGCTTTTCCTTTTCTCAGCTTAAATCACTAAGCAATTCAAAATATGGACGGTCCATATTTATGAGTCCTCTGCCCCAAATAGAAGAGAATTAGAGGTGACTAAAATAAATCTTGATATACTTTTGGAGCTCAGTCCTTCATGAAAGTCCTTACCAGCTATGCCACAAAGATTACAGTTGCCAAAATACAATCAAGCAAATAAATAGGACAGAATTCCATCCAATATAAGTGAGTATCACATATTTTATTGCACAATGTGGTTATCTATGATTTATAACCTTCCATTTTTCATGCAGAGAAAGTTGCATATATTCCAAGAGGTTATAAACCTTGATTTCTTTTCTGATGCATAGTTCAATCTGCATTATTTGTTACAGAAAACAATACTTGTGGGACACATAAATTTTACTTTATCTCCACTGGCATAATATAATAAATGATTCATCAAGTACACTGTAAAGGGGAGAAAAAACACTCTAGCTATGTACAGTTGTTTGGACATTAATTTGTTCCCGTAATAAGGCTCTGGTTTATGATAAACTGTGTGTAAACCTGGGTTAGCCAATATACTTTGATACCATGCTGATTCTATATGCAAGAATTGCCTGCCACACTAACTGTGATATAAGTAAGTGAGCTATCAACCACTGAATAATATCTTCAATAATCTGATGGCTCTGGCTCCACGACTTGCAATTATTCAACTCAATAGGTCTCGATAGTACAGGACCATTACTTTGGAAACATCAGCTGAGAGAATCTGAGACCCACCTAACTGCTCTGCTGTGTCCAAAGGAGGAAGGAATATAGCTTTGGGCTTCCGGTGACAAAGTTAACCAACGTCAGTACTATTTCATATGTAGATATGACATAGATCTCAAGTTATTGTCAAGATCCTCCATTCTGATTTTTTGATCAGAGATGCCTAGATAGACTACTTATCCTTGTTCATTTGGATAAAAATTATCTTAATAAGAACTATTTATTGAGTGCCTATTACTGTGTCAGTTGTTTAATATTTACTATCTCGTTTTATGAGTTCTAAGAGCCTTATGTGTTGGAACTGGTTCATACTGGCTCTTGAGAACTGATTCCACTCATGTCTTCCCAAGTCCGCATTCACTGATATTGCAGTGATCGCCTGATTGGCCATGGTGAAAGTATGATACCACGAAAATGGACAAATACTACAAATAAGGGCTTTTCAAATTTCTGGTTTAATAGCATACCACTGTGACCTTTGGAAGTAGATATTATTTCTATCTTATCAATGAAGTAATTAAAGCTCAAAGAGGTGAAGTATCTTGCTTATAGTCAGTATAGTCAGTGTGTAAATTTCAGACAGGAGTTTGAATTGTAATCTATTACACACCAGAACACAGGCTCTTCCCAATATGGGTAAGTTGTTGAGGCTGCTTACACACTGAAGCAGGGTCAGTCATTGTGAATAGATTGACTGTTCTTCAATAAATTCAATCAAATGTTTACTTTCCCTAATGCGTTGGTTATATTGAATTTTTTTTTAAAAGTGCAAATAGCCAGTTATCTCAGTAGAGCTTTTGCATAAAAAAACTGTTTTTGTTTTGTTTTTTTTTTTCAGTTTAGTGTGTTTTTTATGGGGATGACTGCTAGGATGAAGTCTTGGCACCTTTTTCTCTTAGTGATATTGACAGGATATTTTAACATTCACATCACAACTAACAAATTTAGCAGGAACCACGAGGGGATGGAATGGCAGGAAGAAGGGACAGGTGGGAAAGGAATTTTAAGATGTATCATGATATAAGGAACAACGAAACATTTTTTTAAAAAAGCATGGTGAAAGTACATTTAGAAGTTGTAGTGATTTTTCCTTCAACAGATTATCAATAGCAAAAAGATCCATAGTTTTTCTCTCTACAAGCAGGATAAAATTCCATGTCATTCTTTATAGTAATCCAGAACAGTTTCTAAATTCAAACCATTTTACTTGTTTGACCGCTTGTCTTGTTTCTGTAATTTGTTGTTACGGAAATGACTAAGTTGTCAAAACATTGTTCTGTATGATCCCACAAGGGAAGGAGGGTTTTAGGAGGAAAATTCTGAAGGCGGTTTAGAGGCAAACTAAAAACAAATTTGGACTTTGCACTTAAAAATCAAAACACATGTTTTGCTTGGCTGTGCTTTGATTTTCAAACCACTTCTCCCATGTGGACACTTAATACTCTAGTTTGTGAAAGGTCCATGAAGCCCATTTTCAGTTGTTTACCATACACTCATGAACCTGAATAAGTCAATGACACCATTTCTTGCTTGCACACTGGGAATAATTCTACCATTTTGATTGAATTGACCAGCCAAATATAAATGAAATAAATCAAACCAGTTATTTGGAATAATGGATAGGCTAAATGATTGCTTAAAATACCTACAGTCTGTCAATATCTTTCTATTATTTTGTGAATATAGACATGTGTTAACAAAAGGTCAACACTTTATCAAATGTAAAATCTATTATCCTGAAATGTTTATTTTAAAGATCAAATGAATTGCTATAATTTAAATATACGCTTAAAATGAAAACGTGAGTTTCAAAACACCATTATAAAAACATGTATTTTTGTAAATAAATACATTTATTCTTTCTCATTTTAGGGCAAAGGGAATGACTGCAGTACTACTTTCAACTTGCCGTTGTATGGCTTTTGCAAAAATTAGCCAAGGTAGTGCTTTGCACATAATAAACCTAAACCATTGACCTCACTACCAGGATTCCATGGTGGAGAGAAGAAAGATTAAGAAAGAAAGATTAAGATTAAGAGATCTGAGATTTTGCAGTTAAGACCTAGGAGGAAAGAACTAGAATATTTATCCTATGGAGGAAAATGTGAGAGAATGCAAATGTATTAATATAACATGTGGAGTATAAAATATCTTACTTTAGATGTTCTGGAGGTTTACTTTGTAGCATTGTATATAGTCCATTTTTATAAATGTTTCATGGCTGATTAAGTAAAACACATTTGCTTGATTTAAAAAAAAAAAAAGCAAACGTGTAAGATACCCTTTTCTGGGACACAGTCGTCAGTATGCCAGACACCCTTCATAAAGGTAAATTCTGACATGTCCAAGTCTTTGGAAGCAGATTCCTCTCTTGGAAACCACGTCAGATAGATGTGCTGCTGCCACTAACCTGGCAAATAATGATCTGCCAGCGTGGTCCACAAAATGATAAAACTAAAGACCCCTAGTGTCGAGTTTTCCTTCTCAGACAAGCCACTTACCCTCCGTGTAATCTTCATCTTGAACCCCAATGGTTCATAAGCTCCATAGTGGGGGGGACCATATCAGGATTATTTAGCAATGCATACATACCTGGCTACTAGCACAGTGCATGGCAAATAGCAGTTTCATGATAAATATTTGTGGAATGAGACTTAGTGAATCCTAACTTTTCTCACGGTCCATGTATTTATCTATAAAATGGGAAAGGACCAAATATAACTCAAAATGTGGTTGTTGAGAAGAAAATTGAGATTCTGTATGTGAATGTATTTTTAAAAAGGCTACTCTTAAATTTGTCACTTTATAAGTATTTCTTCTTTTTCATTATTTATAGCAGCCATATGTAAAATACATACATTCTTCACCTGGAGAGGATTGGTTGTACTAGATATTAGAAAAAAAATTGACATTAAAACCAGGTGATTTTTTTCAACCTTGGATTTTCCTCTTGCAAATTTGATGGTTATTTTTTTAAATGGAATTATTTCTGCATTATTATGAACTTCTGGCAGTTTGAAATTATTTCTAGATAATTATTCTATTATTTAACTGTATCATGTTACTGCTCCCTTTGCTGAAACAATGTTCTGTGGTCGTGTACCATGGAATTCTCCAGGCAATGCTTAAAATTGTATCTTTGCATATTTTATGTTTTTCTCCGATTGAATTTTTCTGTAAGTGTTGAGTCCCTGTGTAATTCCTACTTATCTTTTTTTAGCCTCAGCCAGCTCTATATAAGTCCCTCAATGTTACTGCTCCAGTCTCCAAACAAGGGAATTGATCACAGGCTTAATATTGATGACCTAATTTGATAAACTATAACATGAGTTATTCAATGAACAGTCTATATTATACTATAGAAAACTTCTCAAAAGATAGGGACAGATTACATTTGATCTGCAATTACTGCTGTTATTGTAATATCCTAAAGTTCTCCCAAAGCTATTTTAAAATTAGTCTACAATATTAAATACTATTGTCGAGAAAAGTAATTTTCTTTAAAATAACGAAGAATAGCGGCTCCTTTAAAAAGATGAAACAAATGCATTTTGAAAAGGAGAAGGAAAAAAAGCTAATGTTTGTTAAGTATACAATGTGCCAAGTACTGTGACATGGAATTTACACATATAATCTTCAGCAGCAGGTCTGAGATATTATCTCATTTTACATATAAGAAAATGATTCTCAGACACTTGCAGTAACATGATTGATACCACACAGTTAGTAAGTGGTGCAGAGCACGTATGATTTTAAAATAAGTATTACGTTTTAGAATAGTGCTAGATTTACAGAAAAATTGTGAAGATTGTACACAGAATTCCCATATATCCTACACCCAGGTTCCCCAATTATTAACTTTTATGTTAGTATGGAACATTTATCACAACTAATGAACCAATATTCATACATTATTATTATTATCTAAAGTCTGTATTTTAATTTTCTTAGTTTCTACCTAACCTTCCTTTTCTTTTCCAGGATCCCTCTGAAGATACCACATTACATGGAGTTGTTATATATCCTTACGCCTTCTCTCGTCTGTGACAGTTTATGAGATTTTCCTTGTTTTTGATCATCTTTACAGTTTTGATTAGTATAGTATAATCCTTGCTCTGGCCTTAGAATCAGACACTTCTCCAAAGAGTTCTAGTACCTTTTATTGGAGAATGGTATTGGAAACTAAGGTCTGGACACCAGGTTTCCATTTCCATTGCTCCTAGGTGTGATGTGGCTGCTTCTAGGACTTAGCGATAGAACAGGGAAATATTTTTGTATATACTAATCTCTCTCTCTCTCTCTCTATATATATATATGTATATGAATATAGATATACATATATAAAATTCTCTATGTTTATATATGGTTTTCTATCTCTATATATGTACATATTTATAAATATTTCTATGTGTTTCCATCTGTACCTATAGTAAGTTAATATGAGTTTACACTGATGTCTCAAACACTGGATGGTGGGAGACAGGTGTTTCACTGTTGGAGTGGGACATTACAGATTAGCAAAGCCAGGAATAAATGATCCGTGAATTCATGCTAACAATTAAAAAAAAAAAAAAACTGTCTCTCACCATCCACCATCAATTTACTTAATTTTTCTATTTCAGTGTACATGTATAATGGTTTCAGAAGTGTCAGCTGTGGTCTTCAGGAAACAATTTTACCAACTGGAGTACAGGCTGGAGACCCAGGGAAGAGCTAATGTTGCAGTTCAAGTCTGAAGGACTTTTGTGGGCAGAATTTATTCTTGCCTAGGGGAGGTCAGTCTTTGTTTCATTAAGAACTTCAACTGATGGGATGAGGCCCACTCACATTATGGAAAGCAATTTACTTTACTTGAAGTCCACTGTTTTAAATGTTAATCTTATCCAAGAAACACCCTTACAGAAACATCCAGAGTAATATCTGATGAAATATCTGGACACCATGGCCTAGTCAAGTTGATACATAAAATTAATGATCACACCCTTTATTTTTGGTTTTTTGCGAGTTTTTGTCATGAATGGGTTTGAATTTTGTCAAATTCTTTTACTGCATATATTAGTATGATCCTTTGTTTTTCAGTCTATTCTTTTTATCAACGTTAGTTGATTTACAATATTATATTAGTTCCAGGTGTACAACATAGTGACTCAATATTTTTATAGATTATACTCCATTTAAAGTTATTATAAAATATTGGCTATATTACCTGTGCCATACAATATATCCTTGTAGCTTATTTACATAGTAGTTTTTTTTTTTACTACTAGTTTCTTACATAGTAGTTTTTACCTCTTAATCCCCTACCATACATATAAGCTGATTCACTTTGTTATACAGCAGAAACTAACACAACATTGTAAAGCAATTATACTCCAATAAAGATGTTTAAAAAAATAAAAAAAATTCCCCTACCAGTACCTTGCTCCTCCCTTCTTTTCTCTCCCTACTGGTAATGGTTCAGTGTATTAATACGATGAATTACATTGATCGATTTATATGTGTTGTGCCGGTCTTACATTACTGGAACAAACTCCACTTGGTTATTATCCTTTTTATGTTTTGCTGAGTTTCATATGCTAATAATCTGTTCAGGATTTTTGAATCTATGTTCAATAAAGGTAATAGTCTGTAGTTTTCTTGTAATTTTTTCGGAAGTGTTGCTTCTACTTCTAATATGTGGCAGAGACTGTCTTTTTGCTACAAATGTAACTGTGCTTATATAATCCTGCTATCAACTTGCTCTCCAAACCTGGTTGACTTATATCATCTCTAGATCTAATTCTCCAATGGTGGAATTAAAGGGTATGTTTAGATAAAGTGTCCATTTCAGTTCCAGAAATATGATATCCATTCCTACATGTAATAACAAAACCCCAAATTAAATGATTGTTTTCAGTTTCATAAAAGTCATGGTCATTGTATTATTTTATCCTCCCAACTACTTCCTGTGGTTGAGTAAAGCAGATACTGCTTTCACTATTCATGGATGAAGCTACCAAAGTTCATAAAAATTAAGTTTTCCAAGATCGCAGTTTCTAAGTGTTGTTGATAGGATTCAAACTCAAGATCTTTGGGCCAGCATGCCAAATATTTTCATTTTTACAAGAGCACAGATTTATTGCATCCGTAAGTAAATTCACTTCCCAAAGACCATTCTTCCAAATACCATATTCTCCCAGAGACCATTCCTGCTCTTGCTTAGAAACTTGTTCCATGCATAAAAGGCAAACTGGAAGGAAAGTTCTCAGCAGCTCTGTTGTATAAAAAATGGAATATGCTCAGAAGTCTACCTGTTCTCTTCTTTCTTTCTTGTGCTGTGTTTACTAAAGTTCAGTTTTCTGCTGTAAATGTAAATCATATTATTACATTTTAAATTTATTTTTTCAAAATGCAATTTGGCCTAACCAGCAAATGTATAATTGTTCTGCAAGCCCAAATTGCAGAATGGGTATTAGAGGGATATAGTTAAATATCAGGGGGGAGGAGGGAGAGTTTCTGTACCCTACTGAAGGAAAAGAAGAGTGAGTTCACAGTCTTCTGCATTTGCCACCATACTGATATCTTCATATCCTTTTAGCTACAAAGAGCTTTGTTAAGCATTGCACTCCACAGTAACAACATATTTATAATATATGGATCACTTCCTGAGGCTGTCTGTCAAAAGTGTTTGCTAATGTAATTTCAAAACAAAAGTCAGGTCTAGAGAGTTTCTAACTCCTCATGGAAATGATGTTTGACTTTTTCCATTACACTCCCACTCCATCCTCATCAAACTAAGCAGATTTGTTCTGAGTCTGGTATTTATCTGCCCCGTAGAGGAATAGGCATTTTTCCCACAGGTCTGCAGATGAGTATATTGGTTGTAATGTTGCAAGAGCCATAATTATTGGTTGTGGTCTAGATAATTGCAAAAAAATTAGAAGATATCAGAAACTTTGTGTTTATGGAGGATTCTGGGTTTGCCTGTGTCGGTGGAGATTCACCAAGAAGTACCAGTTCATGGCAAAAGCATTTATCATATTACCTTGGGTGAAGCATGGAACATTTTTCAGAAATTGGACTCTGGAGGTATGTGATGAGAAAGGAGGATGATGAACATAAAATAACTTGTGAATGTGTAGAGGGATGATCTGTATGTTCATGAAACAGCAGTCAGATAATTTGTAAGGACAAGCAGTTCTCGAGAAAGAGAGCCCATATTGAGGTCCTAAGCTGTGATTAATCAAAGATTTTCCCTTCATCTGCTTATCTGGGGGAGACCATCACCCACGACTGGAATCATATGACAATAACCACCATCATAGAAACAGTTACCTATTATTGAGTGCTGTGCTAAGAATTCTGAAAAGTATTTATGAGCACATTAATTTTCACACTAACCCTATGAAGCAATTACTAATATTGTCCTCATTTTACAGATGAGGGAAGTGAAGTTAAAGAAGTTGAATGACTAGTTAAATGACATTCAGACAGTAATTGGAAGAGCTAGGATTCCAGGGAGGTCTGCCTCATTCAAAAACTCCTGCTCTTGGTGGAGGGGCAAGATAGGCGTATGGGATTAAGAGATACAAACTACTATGTATAAAAGAGATAAGCAACAAGGATATATTGTACAGCATAGGGAATTATAGCCATTGTTTTGTAATAACATTAAATGGAATATAATCTTTAAAAATATTGAATCACTATGTTGTATACCTGAAACTAATATAATATTGTAAATCAACTATAAAAAAAAAAGCCTCCTGTTCTTAGCAGGAGCATTACATTGCTTCACTAACTGAACAAATGAACAAATGTATGGTATCTGAATGATGATGCATAAGTTCTTGGAACCAATTCACGCTTAATTTTATATACCACATCAGATGCAGCAGGGTGAAGTAGAGAAAACAAAACAAAAACAAAAACAAAAAGAAATAAATAAACATGGGCTTTGGAATCTGACAAACTGGAATTTCATCTCCTATAAAGGGAAACTGACCAAAAAATATAACCCAAAGGACCATGCTGTCTGGTAGAATAGCCAGAACTCTTAAAGCTTGCCACATGGTGGTGTATTGTATTAGTTTTCTATTGTTAATGCAACAAATTATGAAATAATTATGGCTGAAATAGCAAAATTTTATTATATGATAGTTCTGTAGGTTAGATATCTGATACAGATCTCAGTGGGTTAAAATCAAGATGTCACAAGGCTTTCTAGAGCCTCTAGAAGAGAATCTGCCTTTTGTACTTTCCTTGTCTCATGATTCTTAATCTCCATATTCAAAACTAGCAATGTTGCATGTCTCTGACCATTTTTCCATAGTCACATCTCCCTCTGACCACAGCCAGAAAAAGTTCTGTGATTTTAAGGACTCGTGTGATTATATTGGGCCCAGGTTGCTAATCCCAGCTAGTCTCCCCAAGGCAAGGCTCTTAATTTAATCACATCTGAAAAGTCCTTTTTGCCATGTAGCAGAAAATATTCACAGCTTCTGGCATTAAGACATGGACATCTTTGTGAAGCCATTTTTTTCTGCCTACCTCAGTGTACAAAGCTTAGAACCTGGTAAATACAGACTAAGATCAAGTACAAGACTAGATAACAAATAGGAAACACTGTAAAGGCCAACCTCACAGTAAGATAATTTTCTAAACATCAAAGAGATGTGTTTTCAATTCTGTCCATCTTTCTCATCTTACAGCTATGAAAATATTCCCCTTTCCTAGAGCTTGATCAAGTCTGCTTTTCTATTCTTCCCTGTAAGGTGCCAGCAATGTTAGAAGCTGGAACAGAGAGAGGCACAAAGACACCATGGGTCTCATCTTTCCAGATCTTGCACAATTCTCCCTTTAGGCTGTGAAGCTAGCTTCTCCTAGAGGGATAAAAGTCTCTGTCAATTGATCTTTCTTGGGAATAAATGGTCTTTCAGAGTTTGGAGGCAGCAAGATTCTATGGATAACTTTACCTGGTTCAGATCAATAATGAGCATCATATTCTTCTTCAAAGAACACTATTTCCAGTATTCACTCCTGCATACCCATATCAAAAAATTATATATATATTTTTAAAATATATATATTTATTTAAAAATATGTATATTTGGCCTTAGAAAGGAAGTAGAAAGAGGGTTGTCACTGGAAATTGCTAATAGGATCTACTCAAATCCCACTGCTTAGCTGTGTTTAAAAACAATAACAACAAAAACAACGCCAAAGAGTTTACCTCTAAGCACTGATATCCAGTTCAGAATGTCCTCTGAGGGAATTTAAAGTACCAGAAACCCTTAAAAATACACGAACACATTCTTTCCAAGCCACCCTCTATTCAAAAAATGAATTGCTAAACTTTACATTTAGGGGATTTATGTGTGAAATACGAACAAATGCACTCAATCTATCATCCCTGAATAAACCTGTCACACTGTCACAGGAGCAGGGAAGAGCTGATTGCTAATATCAAAGTCTGTAAACAGGTCCACCTTAGCGCTCCTAGGGAGTGATCCATTTTTACATCAGAGCGCAAGTGGGCAGCACAAATCATGTTAGAACAATATCAGTGAAATGTTGAATTAAAAAACCCTACTTGGACAAAGGAAAACAACCTCATGAAAGTATGTTAACTGAGATATCCTAATATTGCCAACATATTCACATACTATAAGTCAGCGCCCAGATATGTTTTTTCCCACCTCTAAATGTAATATTCTTCCAATTTGGGCAGGTTAACTCAATTGTTGAGAGTCTAGAAAAGAGGTCAAGGATGAAAGAGTTTGCCTAATATAAGAAGACAATTATGTTCTATCAATACAGACTATTCTCAAAATCCTGGCCAGTTACTTCAGAAGTCTGGCATTATGGGGATAGATATGAGAACACAGCATAGTAAAGGAAAAGATTAATACTACTACATCTTAGTCAGTTTGGTGTTTGTTACCCTAGGTTGCACTGGGGTAACAAACACCAAAATCTCTGTGGCTGAACACAATCAAAGTCTCTTTCAAAGTGTGCTTTGGGTCTGAATGAATCTCCAGGGCAGCTCTCCTGCATGGGGTACTAAGAATTCCAGGCCTGTGGCATCTCCACTTTGCATAAGGCTTTTACATCCTGCTGTGGCAGGAGAGGAAACCCTGCAGAGATAGATATTGGCATTTACATATATTGGCCATTTATACATATTGGCCATTCCCAACCATTTTTCCAGAACTAGGTATTGTAAAGCAGCTGGGGAATATATTTTCAATGTAGTAGAACTCAAAACATTGGCGAGAACTAGTGCTGTGTACCACATACAGGTAAGGTAAAAAACCTGGAGTGTATGAAGGTCATGGCATGTGTGTGTGACTGTTAGTGAAGAACAGATATTAGGATACGGTGGGTATTCTATAGGATAGGTACTCGGAGTTGAAACATAATTTACCAACTGCTAGTGGTATAGATGTTATTTATTCATGCACAATTTAAATCTTTCCAATCCTGGTGAAACGAAGTAGGAGAAATGGAGTTATAGGAACTTTGGTCATTGGTACACTGTTGAGAAAACACTGATCCATTTAGTCATATACAATATGTTGATTAAGATCACTTCTGCAAAAAGAACGTTAGATATATTCGGTATCCATAGGGCAAGAATCTGCATTTAATATATGCCTTTTCTTTTTAATTTTAATTGTAACGGAAGAGCCAAATCTGACTGCATGTTGGATCTGTTTCTTTTACTTTAACCTTTGCTTTCCGCTGTTTTTGTTCACTAAAAGGATACTGTCTACACATAATGCCCTGCCTCAGGGAACCCTGCCTCTCTGCCTGAATGTTAAGCCAAATTGCCTTTGTTCAGGGAAGCATCCTGACCCTGTCCACCTCTGGATGGCTGCAAGAAAGAAGAAATTAACACATCCCCTCCCCGAGGCTGGCCATTCCAGGGGATATTTGCATAACTTATGGCCTTCTTACTTTACTTCCTTATCTCCTCTCCCTCTCTGTTCTATAAAAGAAACTGGCATCCAAACCCCAATAAGATGTTTTTTTGGAGACATTAGTCTACCATCTTCTGGGTCTGCCAGCTTTCCGAATAAAGTCGTATTCCTTGCCTCAACACCTCGTCTCCCGATTTATTGGCCTGTCGTGTGGCGAGCAGAGCGAGCTTGGACTCGGTAATATAATAACCTTGGATTAGTATATTTTGTTGATTAATTCACTTGCTAATGATAAATTCCTTTAGCCTTAAGACATTTAAACTGTCTTCTTTCATGATTACATGAGTTACATAGAGCTATACCCTTTTTTCCTAGTTATTCAAAATGTGGTGTTGACTCATGTTGTGTTTTTTTTAATTTTATTATTTATTTATTTATTTATGGCTGTGTTGGGTCTTCGTTTCTGTGCGAGGGCTTTCTCTAGTTGCGGCAAGCGGGGGCCACTCTTCATCGCGGTGCGCGGGCCTCTCACTATCGCGGCCTCTCTTGTTGCGGAGCACAGGCTCCAGACGCGCAGGCTCAGTAGCTGTGGCTCACGGGCCCAGTTGCTCCGCGGCATGTGGGATCTTCCCAGACCAGGGCTCGAACCTGTGTCCCCTGCATTGGCAGGCAGATTCTCAACCACTGCGCCACCAGGGAAACCCTCGTGTTGTTTTAAAATTTATTCAACTATTCATGCCAGGTATAGAGGAGAAGATGGTATAATTCTTCTAAGTTCTAATGGGATGAGAGTTCCCAAATCCCTCTGGGGACATTCACAGCCTTAACAGCAATGTTCCATGAGACACAAAAATGCCAAGAACACATCAAAAGAAGATGAGACTACCAGGTGAGACCTTCAGAACAAACATCCCTGCACTCAGAGCAAAGTTCACATTTGTAGCCAGGCTCGTTCTGTATCCAGTGATCATGCCCTGACTGATGGGAGAAGGAGGAAGTGGAAGGTCATACTGCAGAACTTGGAGGCTGTGTAGTGTGGTGAGAGCATGATCATCATCTCAATGTAAATCTTCTTTTAACTTTGCTCCTTTGAATGGACTGGAGATATTTCATTTGTTGCTCTTGAAAATGAGGTCAATGAGCCTCATGAGATCAATAAGTTTTCCCATAATTCTGCAAGCCAGTCTGGTCTCTGTAGACAGTTTGCATTAACTGTGGACAACTGAGAAATTCTATGGTGTCTGTAACAGGAGACATGCCTGTAAGAAGCAGGAATGACTTTCTCACTTTACAGGAGCACTCACATTTATTTAATAAGACATTTTAACCACCTTCTTTCCTCATTCCTTCATATCTTTCCTTTTTTTTTTTCCTTCCTGCAACATATTATTACTTAAAAATTTATTGTGTACAAATCACTATGCTAGGTACAATGGAGTTTGACAAAGATGGGTTAGATATGCTCACTGATGTGAAGGAACTTAAATAGGAATCTTTTTTCCACAGGGATACTGTCTGCTTTCTACTCCAAAGCCCTATCATGATGTCACAGGTACGTGCTTCGAATTACCTATAGGTTTCTCTTTAAAGTCGGATTCCCCGCCAAGAGTAAAAAAAACCCAAAAAACAAAAAACAAGTATGTTTCTGTGTGGCTTTTTTGCTTTGGCAATTCAAAGTGTAGGGTTTGCAAAAGTCTTTGATTTTTGGACCTATGTTTTTGCAAAGAATCCATGGTGCCTATATTCCCAGAACATTTTGAAACAATGTGCTTTACTTTGCAATTATAGAAATAGCTTCATCTGAAGATCACCGCTAGGCATTTATTTCCTTTTTTTCTCCTCCCTGAATACTCTTAAGCAATCGTGCCTTTTAATTCATACACTGTAGAAGAACTTATTCACTTGAAATAAAAAGTGATTAATGACATAAATGGTCAATAAACATCCTACAGTCATCCCTAGGGAAAGAACACGTTCAGCCCACTTTCCCTCCATTTTCCTCATTTGGAAAGATTGACGTACTGTGAAAGTCTAGTCAATAGTTGTTAGCATTTCTGAAAGCCAACCAAGTGAATTAGAGATACGTAGAATTCTTTGGCAGAATTTCAGAGTCTCTGATCCACTAAATAACATAGAGGTTATTGTAGCAAGACCTTGTTTAAGAATCATGTCATTTTTCCCTCCTGGAAGACTTGCTTTCTTTAGCCATTCTTTTTTCTTTTTTTTTAAGAATGTAAGAACTTATTAAAATTGAAGTCAGTGTTGTAACACATGTTGGATTAGTCACGCCAAGCTTAGGGAAGCTGTATGATGGAATATGACAACTTCAGAAGCTTGACAAGAAATGCAAAATGAAAGATCTGTCTTAAATTATTTTTAGCAGAAATAGGAAAAAAAAGATATTTACAAACATGGAACAAGTGTGAGTGTGTTTTCCTCATTTTTTCAGCATGGACAGTGTCCTTATACCGTCAATTGTAAGGGTAACTAGAGTTAAGACCCGCTGCTGGGCACAGATGGCTGGTTTGCATTTTGACTCTTTAGTAAGAGGTACTGCTATTTATAGTCATTAATAATCCACATAATATGGTACTTGGCATTGTCATAACATGGAAGCCACCGTGAGGCGCTCCTATGAAGCTGCAAGCAGTTCCTGTGATTATTGTTACGAATGTCAAACTATAAGATACATTCACTACAGACTAGTCAGTGTTTCTGAAACTTTAACGTGTACACAAATCACCCGATGGGATGTAGATTTGGGTTCAGTATGTTGGGGTGGGGCCTGGGAGCTGGTGTTCATAACAAGCTCCTAAGTAATGCTGATGCTGCTGGTAATCCTCAAATAGAAAGGAAGTAGACCTTATGTAACCAAAGCCATACAAAGAGAGAAGAAATTCCCTGGAATAGCAAGACAGGGCTGTCTGGTGAATAAGCCCATCAGAAAAGGACTCATTAGGCAAATAAGTGTGGATTAGAAGAAGAGCGAGCCACTGCAGCTACTATCATTAATGCCCATCCAAGCCCTGTCTACTGCCCAGCGAATTTTGTTTCACACACCCCACACACTCTGGTTCCATTGCCAAGACCATCTATATTGTGTGATGGTTGCATCAGGGTAACTCTAATGCAGTTAAACATTTTGTTTGTTTTATCATCATCTGATTCTCTGCTCACTAGGAAATTTTTCAATTATAATTTATCCTCTCATGTTGGACTATTTAAGAAGAGAGAATAAGGTTAATGAAGTTTGAGTAATTACATGAGATTTTCTCATTGAAAATTACTGACTTATAATAGGAAGAGAATCTGCTGATCAAAGAATGCTGGGTATTCCAATATCTCTGACTGTAAATTTTTATTGAAAATTATCACAATGGCATTTGGTCAGTATCATAGTCTTGGTTGATGTGGAATCATGCAAAATGGATCCACTCTGGGGTATGAAACAAACAGTTCTTAGTCTGAAAAGCTGATGGTTGATCCTAGACCAAAATGGCTATAAAGTTCATTCGGAAAAAAAATTTAGGATAGAAAACAGATTTTTGTTAAATGAGGTGAGGTGAAGAAATTTGTTCCGTCAGATATTAAAATGCATTATGAAGATACAATAACCAAATATTCCAGTATCTATGTCACTATATACAACATAGTTCAGTGTATAGAAAGTTAACTAAAAGTTTTAAAAAATGAATAGATAAAATATGACATTGTAAACCAAACAGAAAAAGATTGGGTAAGTATAGTAATGTAGGACACCTGGCAAATAATTTAAAAATAAACAGAATTAAATTGTTATTCCACAATTTATTCCAAAATGGGTATTATATGAGTTAAACAATGAAATCATAAAAGTAATAGAAGGAAATACAGGTGAATACTTTTATAATATTGATTACTAGGGAGGTCTTTCTAAGGAGGGCATCAGTGGCAAAACCATTAAGAATAAGATTAAGAGACACAACAACTTTAAAAATAAAGCACTTATGTGGCAACACTTTTACCTATGCTTCTGCTATACTTGCATTAAAGTGAATTAGTAATGACCCTATAAAGGGCTTTTACAAATCAAGTAGAAAAAGAGAATCAACCAGTAGGAAGAGGACCGAGGCACACGAACAAGCAATTATCAAAGGAAAAGAAAAAAACAAAACCTGGAGTGGTCAGTAAACACATTAAATTGTGTTCACTGTCAGATACAAAATGATTACTGAATAATTTGGAAGAAAAGACGTATCAAACTCTTAAAAAATGCGTAAGTGTTCATGCAACAACTCCAGTTCTAGTATGTGTTCAAGGATGTTTAATGAAATGTTTGTAATAGTTGAATTTGAAAAAAAATCTGAAGAAAATAAAAACATAGTACAATTTGAATAATTAAAATGCAGATTTTCACAATAAAGGTATCATATGAAGGTGTAGATTTATATATACTGATATGAAAATATGCTCCTAATTTAACTTAAGTGAAAAAGTAGGCATTGTTAGACTTCCTTTATCATTTAAAACTTTGATTATTAGATCCAGCAATCCCACTCCTGGGCATATATCCGGAAAAGATGAAAACTCTAATTCGAAAAGACACATGCACCCCAGTGTTCATAGCAGCACTCTTTACAATAGCCAAGACATGGAAGCAACCTAAGTGTCCATTGACAGATGAATGGATAAAGAAGATGTGGTACATATATACAATGGAATATTACTCAGCCATAAAAAAGAATGAAATAATGTAATTTGCAGTAACATGAATGGACCTAGAGATTATCCTACTAAGTGAAGTAAGTCAGAGAAAGACAAACATCATATGATATCACTTATATGTGGAATCTAAAAAAATGATAGAAATGAACTTATTTACAAAACAGAAACAGACTGACAGACATAGAAAACAAACTTATGGTTACCAAAGGGGAAAGGTGGGGGTAAATTAGAAATTTGGGATTAACAGATACCCATTACTATATATGAAACAGATAAACAACATGGACCTACTGTATAGCACATGGAATTATATTCAATATCTTGTAATAGCCTTTAATGGAAAAGAATCTGAAAAAGAATATATATACGTAAATATAAATACATATAACTGAATCACTTTGCTATATACCTGAAACTAACACAACATTGTAAATCAACTGTACTTGAATAATAATGAGTTAATTAAAAAGATAAAACCTTCATTATTAAATGTATATGCAGGGTAAGAATCCTAGAAAAATATATCAAACTTTCAGAGGAATTTTAGCAGCCTGGTGGGATTATAGATAATTTTCATTTTCATATTTATGTACTTTCAGATTTTTTACAATAAATAGGCAAGAGTTTTATAATGTAAAATAGTAATGCTATTTCCATATTTGAGAATAACAGGAAATAATACCACTCTTCCGCGGATCCTTGGGAGGGTCTTTTCCTCCTTAGTAACACCTAGATATCATTGCCATATTGCTGAAACCATGTTTATTTATTTATTTATATTTATTTTATTATTATTATTATTTTTTAAATTATTAGCACCTTTAATTATTTATTTATTTATTTATTTATTTGGCGCTGTTGGGTCTTCGTTTCTGTGCGAGGGCTTCCTCTAGCTGCGGCAAGCGGGGGCCACTCTTCATCGTGGTGTGCAGGCCTCTCACTATCGTGGCCTCTCTTGTTGCGGAGCACAGGCTCCAGACGCGCAGGCTCAGTAGTTGTGGCTCACGGGCCTAGTTGCTCCGCGGCATGTGGGATCTTCCCAGACCAGGGCTCGAACCCGTGTCCCCTGCATTAGCAGGCAGACTCTCAACCACTGCGCCACCAGGGAAGCCTTATTTTATTATTTTTTAAAATTTTTGGCTGTATTGGGTCTTTGTCGCTGCACACAGCCTTTCTCTAGTTGCGGTGAGCGGGGTCTATTCTTCGTTGTGGTGCCCAGGCTTCTCCTTGCGGTGGCTTCTCTTGTTGCGGAGCACGGGCTCTAGGCGCGTGGTCTCCAGTAGTTGTAGCACGAGGGCTCAGTAGTTGTGGCTTGTGGGCCCTAGAGCGCAGGCTCAGTAGTTGTGGCGCACGGGCTTAGTTGCTCCGCAGCATGTGGGATCTTCCTGGACCAGGGCTCAAACCCATGTCCCCTGCGTTGGCAGGCAGATTCTTAACCACTGCACCACCAGGGAAGCCCCATGTTTATTTAGAAGCTCTGTAAGCAGGTCATGGGTTTTGGTTATTTCACCTCAGGAAGTTTGACTGGAAACCCAAATTAATTTTGTCCCAGATATAATGGAACATCTTACCATGATTTATAGTCACTTGCTACATGAGAGGGGTGGCATTGGAACCCCATGATGAGGGCAAAAATGAGAAATTTGTAGTGTAATCTTAGCAACAGCGTTCTGATTTCTGGTACCACTCTCTCATCTTTGCAATATTTTCTTCATTTACTCTTCTAAATCCACCAAACATATCATATTTTAAATGTAGGTATATGCTCTTAGTTCAGCTGAGTAGACAAAGATCATTGTAAATCTCAATAGAGTAGATTCCCTGGGTGTTATGAGTTTAAGGAGCAAGATATAACTTGTGAGTGGGGAAAATGATGAAAATCTTTGTGAAAGAATACCATTTTATCTAGAGAGTAAAAGGATAATTTCAATAGAGACAGTAGGGAAAGTGGCATTTCCAGCTGGGGAAACAATAAGGTTACTAAAATTAAGAGTGGTAACATATGACCCCAATATGGACTATAGGAAAATAGTCACATGTCCTTAGACTGTGGGCTATGGAATTTGTGAGGAAAAACTAGAAAAGAATCCATCATAGAAAGTCTTAATTGGGAGGCAAGACATTTATTTAATAGGCTGCAAGAAGCAATAGAACTTTTTTAGAAAGCCTACAAAAATCATCACAGTTGCAATTTAGTGTGCAAAAAAACATGGATTGGACTGGAAAATGAACATTGTAGACAGAAAAGCCACTCAGGAAATTATTGCATTAATAAAGATGAAATTAGGGCTAGAGAATGAAAATGAATTCTGGAATTGTTGCAGATGTAGGACCAAAACTATGACAGATGACTGGCTATGGCAGACAAGAGACAGAGTCCTGTCAAATAGGAGTATTTGGAAAGATAATGGAAATGGAAACTGGAAGAAGATTAGCATAGGGGGAAGAAGTTTGGTTTAGATTTGTTGAGTTACAGACTTGTTCATGTATCTCAGAAGTGGCATCATTTTGGAGGTATAGACTATGGAGAGATGATGGACATACAGATATAATTCTGGGTGTCTTCAGCAAATGGGCAATATTGAAGCATGAAAGAATGGAAGGATGCAGTAAAATTGGTGGATAGCTCTGAGAAAAAAGAGAAGATCAAGGGTAGAACCTTAAAAGGGTAAGTATATTAAAGAAGTTTGAGATGTAGATAGTGATAGGGATAAGGGGGCATAATTGCCTGTTTTATTCACTGCTGCATTCCCAATACCTGAAATTGTACCTGACTTATACAATGCCTTGATAAATATTGTTTAATTAATTAATGTATAAAAGAAAGGGTTTAAAGAGAAAGAGATTTGTGAAGTGTGGAATACTGCCTAGAAAGAAGAGAAGATGAAGTCTGTAGAGGAAAGTGTGTTTTGCATTCAGGAGGTTGTTCCTGATCTTTGAGAGACCAGATTCAGAAGAAATGAGAATGGGCAGGATTAAGACCATTTGGTAAATCATTCTATTGTTTACACTGTAATATTCTGAGGATTTATTCTATCCTTTCAAACCAGAACTTTTTCTGTCTATAATATCCAGGATATGGGCTATGTATGACAGAATTTTATTTTCTTTTTTTCAGAAGACTATTACCCTTGGAGCTTTATGCTTTACTGAAAAACAAACAAACAAACAACTGCTAATTAATTAAATCCTAGGAATACAACATCAGTTCAACATACAATTCAAAATACTAATTCAGTGTTTGGATAAAATGGGCTTTGTCCCAAATGCTTAAACATCGATTTTGCAAAGAACAATAAACAGCCACCATGAGTGATATATAGAGTTAATTATTTTCAGTTAGTTTCCCAAGCATTAAATTATGAGGCTCCTGCGTGTGTGTGTGTGTGTGTTTGTGGGTGTGTGTGTGTGTGTATCTGGAAGGTAGTGTTTGAGTAAGTCACAGCTTTTTGTCTGTGTGCCAGATGACTGATGAATTTCAGACATCAGTGCAACGAATCTCTTTGAACAGAAGAGAAATTCATGTGGGAAATGCTCATACTTTGGGGGAAGGTAATTGCATTCTACTTTAAGAGATTTTATGTGTACCACTTAGGAGTGTGCTTTGCATTTCTTGTTTACTTACACATTTTGGTTAGCATCATTGCCTGAAAGTGCAACCTTTGGGTTCCCCAGAGAAAAGTAACAAAAGCATAGCACTAAGAAAAACACCAATTTACTCTGCATGTACCAGCGGTACATTTACTTCATACCCTAAAATAAATGGTTACGTGGTACTTATTTTAAAGCGTATTTTATTGCAAGGCCACGGGATAGATTTTGTTAGATTGGACACTTTGTCAGTGCAAAATAGATGAAGAATATGTGTAAATCCTACAGACATTCACTCACAGTTAAAGGATGTCTTTGGTAGATGATTTACTTTGAATTATGCAACTTTTAAAAGTAACAGTTTCGAAATCTCAGCAGAGAAGAAAAAAAAGCTCTGCATTCAAACCTTGTGACATTCTCTGTCTCTTACCTGCTGTGTGTCCACAGGCAAGCCACATAACCTCTATGATATGCTCATCTATATAGAAAGCGAATATGGCAGAGTCATAGGTATAGAGTCCTACCAAGTATGGGTATTTGCAAAGATAATGGAAATACAAATTTAGGAAGAAGTTTAGCTTATGGGGGAAAGCTGATAAATTCAGTGTAGATTCATTGTGTTATAAAAGTGTTGATGTATCCAAGTAGAGACATCCTTTTAGGGGTGGAGACTATGAAGATTTTAAGGTTTAATACGAGAATTCAATAACAATTTATTCAGCACACACCACAATATATACAGACAGGTATGCTAAGGATTTTCTTCATTAATTTTACAATTACTGTATAAGGAAAGAATGGTTATAACTCCGTCAGTTTACTTATAAGAAAACTGAGGTTTGGAAAGAGTGACCTTGGATAAATGTCATGCAGATAAACTGAATTAGGGGTCAAACCAGAGCTGTCTGGGGCTAGGCTACTAGCCACAATGCATCCCTGCTTCCCAAACATAACGATGCATGTGAAAGTGCTCTTTAAAGTAAGAGTACCACCAGAATCTAAAGTGACATATATACCTAATCAGCACATATTGTGCATGAAGACTGAGTTAGTACAATGATGATAAGTTCTAATATTTATTGCATTCTTTCTCTGTGCTGTGCACTACTCTACGTGCCTCCAGCTATTCACTCATCTAATCCTCACAGGAACTTGACTGCAGGCAATCTGGTTTTAGAGTCAATACTTCCAACCAGCCACCATCTCACCTCATCTGTGCGTGAGGATGATTCAACCAGCAACAGAGATTTTCTCAATGGTGGAAAGGAACTTCTCTGAGAAACTTAGTTTTGTGAGTAGTTTTGCGTCTTACAAGAGCAAGGGCTAGAGTGTGTAGTCAGATTTTCATAGAATAGAATATTCTTGCCATAACAAGCTGAGTTGTTTACTTGTTTTGGTTTGATCTTACTTTGATTTGACTAACTCTGATCACCAATTGACACGGGTCTTATGAAGGGAAACCGTAGCACATTCCAGGAAGAAATAAGCAGCAGAAGCCTTGCCTAACACCTGACAACCACTGAATTGAAGGAGCTGAAAGTCAAAGTGGTAGTTTCCTAGCATCTACCTTCATGATCTCACTGTGATCTTTACTACTTTCTACCTCACTTTCTTCCTCTTCTTCTTAGTTAACAAATAAAATACAGACTTTCTGCTACAAATATCAACAATCCTTGGTTTGTGCATTGTAGAGAACTTTAGGAACAACAGTATGCATTTTCTAAAAACATATAGGCAGGTGTTTATTTTTTGGTCTTAAGGCATAGAATGGCCTAATATTTTAAATAAGGTATCTCTTTAGCTTAGGTCACAAACATTCATTCATTTATTCAATCATTCATTAATTCTTGTGTTAACTGAGACCTTACTATGTTGCTATGCACTAAACTAGTCAATAGGAATATTAAAATAAATGAATCTTTTCCTTTGAAATCTTACCTTGGTCCTTATTTCAAAATTATTAGTTTTGCTTCTGTTTTCCTATTTACTACTTTGTTTAAGTGCCATTATTATTTGGTGACTAGCAATTTAACATATATTACATTAAAATTATATAATATATAATATTATATATTATATATAGTATACATATTATATATATACTTCCTTTTACATTTTCTAGCCATATTTTCCATTACGTTGGGAGTACCTGTGGATTCTTTTTTATTTTTTTGGAGAAATTTAGGTATTTCCTTCCTAAGTTTCAGCTGTTCTTAAACTGTTCCTTCTTTGTCTCACTCAATTTTTTGTCTTTTTAATAGATTAAATTCCAGTAGGTTTTTAACCCAGTCATCCTCCCCCCTCTGAGTACAAAAAAGGATGGTACCTTCTCCAGGAGGCTAACACTGCTTGTTGATAATAAACAATAAACCCGTAAAATTTATTAGGCAGAAAAGAAAGCAAACGCCTGAAAATACTGTGCAACTCCAAAAACCGGACTCTACCTTAACCTGCCCTATTAAGGGTATAAGATTTTTCATTTGCTTGTTTTATTAAACTCATTAGCATTGAAATTTTGAGCACTGAAATTTTGAGCAGTTTGAAATCAGCAGTGAATCAAGGATGGGATTTAGGAATTCCTTGCTCTTATTTCATGAGTGGGGAGGATACTCAGGGCCCTGACAAAGCATGTGCCTGCATGGGAGACACTCAGCTGTGAACTTGGAGAATTGTTTCCACTCGAATGCTCAGGCATTATAAAATCCATAACTTCTATGACTATTTTGAGGTAGTAGAACTAAGGAGCATCTGCAAAATTTGCCACGATTTACAGAGCTTTAAAAGCTAATGTTTCACAAACTAATCACTTCAGAGGTGCACATTTTCCTTTTCTGAACACAAACTAATCATGGAAGATTTTGCATTTCTATTGCCTCTTGCTCCCTTCTGCTTTTCCAGCTTGTGAAAGAAAAATTGCCTGTGATGCACTAATGTACCTGGTGACCCAGTTCTGTTCTTCAGGTAGAGATATTGGTGCTTCTTTTAAATGACCGATAGATACAACGTTTGCCAAACTAATTTAGTAGTTAACTTGAATTTTGAGACAACTGTTGCCAATAGTGATGGGAGGAAAAAATGAGGAAAAAGCTATGATTACTTTACTGTTGGTTTAGGAGCAACAGTAACGTTAATAAAGCAAATGGAGCAATTAGAAGACATATAGGGCACTGATTATTTTCTGAGAGGAGGTCTAATTAAAGGAGAAACATCTAAACAAAGGCTTAGATGGAACAGAAATAGCCTACAGACATTGAAAAATGTTACACAACATCTATGTTATTTTAAAAAATGCCAACCTGCCTTATAGGAATAGGGATGGTTAGAAGTGGAGGGGTCTTCGCGACCACTGAGAACAATCTTAGAGGAGGGAATGAATCATGAGAGCTGAAGGATCTGATACTGACCAGGGTTCTTGGCCTTCCCCAATCAATAGAAATTGACTAGAGGCCAGACAAGAAATTCAGGCAAGGCTTTATTGGGGCCCCTACAGTCACAGGAGGGAGTGAAAACAAGTAACAGGTTCCCTTGCTCGCTCCCCAAGGCGGGGCGAGCTGGTTCCTTATATGGGGTGAGGGTAGGGGTGTATTCAGGGGTTGGGCTGGAGGGGCGGCTTAGGTGTTCTGCCCACCCCGCAAGTGGTGTGCATGCAGCGGGCATGCACAGTACCCTGCTTTTATTCCTGATACCCTGTTTTTGCTCCTGGCTCTTCAAAGGTGGCAGTTCGGTTTTTGAGTCTTTTTGTATCTTTTTGTGCAGAATTTGCCCCAACTGTGCATGCACACAGTTATTTTTAGTGCCATATAGTTTCTTTGTATTTTGTTGCTGGAGGAGAGGTTTGTCCAGGTGCACGCATTGCAGCACTGCAGCAAAAGTTCCCAGGTCCCAACCTGTCTCAGATCTGCTCTCCCTCACAGTAACCAAGCAGGAAGAACTCAAGTCTCTGGATTCTTAGGTTGATGGTCTCTTCACACTTAGATGTTAATGGTTCCAAGGTTAAGACTCCTACAGCTAACATCTACCAAGTGTCAAAATGAACCCATTTTGGTTATTTATAAAATGATAATAATAATGCCAGCCTCTTGGGTAGACAAATGCTTATACAGGGAAAGACATCAAACACTGTTAACTTTAGGAATTAATAATAATGGACTTTTTGGTCATGCAAGTGGCTATTACAGATGCATTGGAGCTACGGGCACATTTAGACAGCCTGGAAGTGAGTGAGAGGAGGGATTGCTTATGCAGCCTGGGTTCTGCTACCCAGTGGCAGCCTAGCACTTGCTGCTAATAAGTGTAGACCTCCTGCCTGATCCTGTATTGCTTCCTTTCTGTAGCTCAACTGGGACTTATCTGGAGTTCACTGAATGGGTAAAGTGCCCCAGACTGTATTAAATTATTTTCAGTGTTGCTGTTAACATGGGGAAAGTTAGCCACAATTAAGTTAACCCAACTCAGCCCAAGGTGGGCCTGCTATAATGAACTCTCTGAATTATCTGAAATTACTAAATTCCGTAGCATGAGCTCTACATTGAAGAGAAAATGTAGTTTTCCCCTAGACATGGCGACATGAATATTTCACTAATGAAAAACCAGGGGAATTCTGGCCCTGATTTCAAACACAAATCAGAATGTTTCGTTATTGTGAGTTTTGTATGTAAGTTTTAACTACCTTGTGAAATTCTAGTACGGTGGACTACTGTAATTTATTCTATTTGCCACAATGTATGAATAAAACACTATTTTACGAACACTGTCAGTAGGGGTAAAAAATACAAAGTCCCAAATGTCAAATAATCAAAATGAGTACATAATATATGACTTGATTTAGAAATGATTATGATGAATGGGCTATAGAAATAACACCTGAGGAGGAAGTAAGGCTTAAGGCATAATAAGAGGAAGGTATAAGATGCGTACAATAACAAAACAAACCAAACAACCACACAAGTCAACCCGGCTTATACAAAATTAATTTGGAACCCAGAGAATTGGTCCATTTGATTTACTTTCTGCAAACCTAAATCTGTTCAACACCTTTGTGCTGTTCATTTTTAACCAATCTAAGTAATTATACTGTATTCTACTCTAGGTGGATTAATCATGCTCAAATAAACATAACTCAAGTAGAATATACATTAACTGGGAGCATTGCAAACTCATACTCATCTATTTTTTAACATTCTCTATATCATTGATACTTTTTGCCTTTTCATCTTCTATGAGAGTATATATTTCCAGATGTATAAGGCCATTATTTAAAAAAAAAACTCATCTATATATAACATTTACTAACATTAAAATGAAGCTGAATTGGTCAGGCATATCTTTGAAAGCATGGTTATGTTTCTTGGAGCTTCAGGTGTAATTAAGACATAATACATTACTGATAAAATTTAAGCTTTGATCTTTTTCTGACAAAATAATCTTTTAATTAATATTTAATTAATATTTTAATGAATAAACTGTAAAGATGTGGGGAATCAATAAGAAAGACAAATAAAATAATACTTAAAAGAAATATACATACATATGAATATCATAAGATATTTCTAAGTACCACAGTACATCATACCACTGGTGCTTTCCAGACATAAAATCTTACCATGTTTCTTTGGTACATCAAAATTAAAGAAACAGTGGGTACCTACAAAACTGTGTGACAATGAGAGGGAACAAAGGTAAAGGTTTTAAAATTTTAATGAATCATTCAGTGTACAAAGATAAAATTTATTAGCTTTTAATGAAATGACCAAGAACCAACTATGTTATATTTACTGTGTTAAGTCCTGATATAGGACAGTGTGCAAACACAGACACTGTCCAGGCCGCTGTGGAATTTATAGTAGGGTAGATGAACAGGCATGACATAGTCATACATATAAAAGTAAAACTACAGCTGGGAAAAGCGGTATGACAATGAAGGGCAAGGTTCTTTGAAAGCACATGGTACAAAGAAATTGACCTAGTTAGATTGTAGAAGTCTTCCCTGAGGAAATGATAATTGAATGGAGATGTGAAGAGTTCAAGTGAATTAGGGGAAGGGGGCTGGTGAATGGTATTTTAAGAGCAGGAACTGAATTGATAAGTTCAACTGCAGAAGGAAGCAAGGTTAATTAGAAGAACTGAAAAAGTCGCATGTGCTTGTATCACAGAGAGAGGGAAGGAGTTTTTCATGAAGGAAGGCAAGAGGGAGATGGGGACAAGGCTGTACAAGGTCCCGGTAGTTATGTTAACAATTTTAGTGTTTGTCCTAAGACATTGGGAATCCCTGGAAAGGTTTTAGTAGCCGGTGAACAGATTTGCATTTTAATCTGGATTCAGTCCAGTAATAGGTCAAGGTAAAAACAAGAGAAGAAATAGGGGGATCAGTGTGTCTATTGTAGTAGTCTAGGTAAAAAATAATGTTGTCTCGGCAAAGAAAATGCAAACCAGCCGGATTTGTTGATGGATTGGATGTGGGTTGGGGCGTCAGGAGGTGTCACAAGCAGCTTCCTGTTTTCTAGTTTTTTAATCTGCCTTTCTAGGAAACACACAGAATAGACATACTACGCCTTAGGCAACCCAGGCTTCTTCTCACTTGATTCTAAAAATACCTGGTGTCAAAGAGGATAAAAATCTAGCTTCAAGGTTAATCTACTTTTAACATCTTTTGGAAGTGGTATTTCTATTGCTGTCTGGGCCAAATTATATCTTTTTACAATACAACTAAAAATTGTTCCACAAGCATCTTTTAAAAAATGAAAATTGTTAAAACTTACTGAATCCTCGGCAAGTGGCTAGTCATCCAAAACAGCATTTAAATTGCAAAAATTTAATATATGGTTTTGAATAAATTAATACAAACATATCTAGAATGCTGGAAGTAAATTAGCAATCATTTATATAGTATGTTGGTATACATCTTACAGCATTTTGTTTTACTCTGTCGCACTGATTGTTTTCAAATTTTTTACTTTCCTGTCTTGATACCGCCATGAAAATTTATCTTTTACTTATACTCTATCTTGTGGGAATTAAAAAAAAAAAATCACTGTATAATTCTTGGAATACTCTGAAGTCCTTCAAGTGAGGCTCTGCTATACCACTGGGATACTCTAGGTAGTTGGCCTTATTTTAAACCTACTTTATCGGAGCAGCACAGGAGCTAATATATTTTTCCAGTGCCAATTCTTCTATGTTACACCTGGGTAGAAAAGTGATCTGGAAAACTACAAGGGGCCCAGTAAAAACTATCATGTTCTATGTATATAAAGCATATATATTTGCTAAAGGTATGTTCAAAATGAGTAGAAGAAAAAGTGTTAGAAGATGAGAAATATACATGAAAATGATTTCAATTTTTTTCTCTTATATTATAGCTCCCAGTCAATAACTAACTTGTATGAGGTTAAACCCTCTTCTATGTTCTTATCTACAGAATGGATACAAGAACATGCAGTCTGACTACTCTTCGGTCTGTAGTACAGTTCAAATATAATATAACTTGCATAGGATTGGACAAAAGCATAATATACATATATGTATTTCATTAGTCCTCATTCCCCTCTGTTGGGCTGCCATAACAAAATACCACAAAGTGGGTATCTTAAACAAGAGGAATTTATTTCTCAGTTGTGGAGGCTGGAGGGCCAAGATCAAAATGTCAGCAAGGTTGGCTCCTCCTGAGGCCTCTCTCTTTGGCTTGCAGATGTTGGATTTCTCGCTGCGTCCTCACATGACCTTTCCTCTGTGTTGCCTCCCTGGTGACTCTTACAAAGACACCAGTGGTATTGGGTTAGGGCCTCACCCTTATGATCTCCTTTAACCTTAACTGCCTCTTTAAAGGCCCATTTCCAAAGCAGACACATTGGGGGTTAAGGATTCAACACATGGATTGGGGGTCTGGAAGGGGCAAAATTTAGTACATAAACACCCTCTTTGATATTCATATTGTTCAGTGTGTACTCTACGTTCAAGCATATAAGCATCACATATTTCCCCCATGCACTTATTATAAGAAAGTCTTAAAACTTATGCATTGCTGAATGAAGGCAAGTGTATACTAAGGTTTATTTCTCTTCCTTTGTCTTTCTAAAGAAGTAGGGGGAACTAAGGGAGACTTGCAATGGAGATACAGCTGTTCATTTAGTTTTATACAGAGCTAAACACACTAGGACACACTATTTCTATGTATCTTTGAGAAATAAGGCAGGTGTGTTACAATTAAATGTCTGGGAAAAAATGTACCCAGAAAGAATAACACAGCAAGAACTCTGCTGAATCCATGCCAGTGAACTGCTCTTCTTTTTCCCATGTTTCAATGATTGTATATTTGGAGTAGATCATATGAAATTCTATATTTATTAATGGTACACAGAGTACAATGTAATAAACTTAGAATTATTCTTTTGTTCTAGGGTAATTTCAGTAAAGTGGCACATTACAATTATAGACAACCTATAGTGTTGCTATAGTTTAGAAAATGTTCTCTTTTTTAAAATCATATAATAGTACAGTTTTTATGTTGGAGAAGGAAAATTATTGATACTTTTCCTCTACTTCAACTAAAGAACATGTGCGGTATCATACCTAATGTGGGTTTCTTCCAGATGGTCCCTATGTTTTCACATTTTTATCCAGCCTTGGAATCTCCACATGACTGCACACTGGCTTGGAATCCCACAAGTTATAAACATCTAGGGCATGAACAAGATAATCTAATAAGAGAGAATCAGGATGCAGATTTTGTAACTGGCACTGAATAGCAAAAGAAAGTCTTGAACAGTGGCAAAGAACCAGGTCATCTTTTGAATGACAGACTGATTTATATAACCATATTCCAGAAGAAGATTTAAGGTAGCTTACAAGGATACATAAAGTATAACAAGATATTTTAAAAGGCAAAGGTGGAAGGGAAATAAGAAAACACAGATGAGTAGAGAAAAATGAAATGAGACTAAGAAAATGGCATGTTATGCTCATCTTTACACTTGCATCAGCATGCAAATTTGAGCTAAGCTTTCCAGCAGCCTAACTGGAAGAGGGAGACACAGTCAGTCATACAGTTCATAGTCTCCAAAAGATAAACCAAGCCAATTAAGCTTAGAAGAAGCACAATTATTCTTCGTACTAAAATTAGAAATTTCTTCTGTGGATACTCATAAAAGAGGCAATGTATGACTTGGCAACATTCTGTTAAGAACTTATTAAACATCTTCAATTTCAGCTAGACTATATCAAGAAAATCCACTAAAGAGAGAATTGTTTGCTTTTTCAGGGAGTTTAAGATACTATTTTTCAGATGTATGGCCTGGTTTACACCTATTGTCTCAACATAATTATTCATAATACCAAATACACTCTTGAAAATGTCCCAGTTAGGATAATAGATTACATGCTTACTCTAGTTAAAAATTGTTTTCTATTTTATGGCAAGGTATATGTGACCAAGTTACTTCACTTTTTGAGACTTCAAACTCCTCACATCTAGTATGGATGGTACAGAGAATAACTGTCATTTAAAATTTTTTCTCAGTGTATTGGTTTTCTAGAACTGCCATTACAAACTTCCACAGACTGGGTGGATTAAATGACAGAAGTTAATTTTCTCACAATTCTGGAGGCTAGAAGTCTGACATCAGGGTTAGGCAGAACTAGTGTCTTCCGAGGGCCTCTCGCCTTAGCATGTAGATAGATGGCTGTCTTCTCCCTGTGCCTTCACATGTTCTTTCCTCTGTGCACGTCTATACTCTAACCTCTTCTTTTACAGACACCATTCAGATGGGTTAGGGCCCACCTGTATGACCTCACTGTACCTTAATTACCTCTTTAAATACCTTATCTTCAAATACAGTCATATTCTGAGGTACTGAGGGTTAGGATTTTAACCTAGGAATTTGGGAGAGAAATCAATTCAGCCCATAATACCTAGCAAATGTATTTATTTTCTCACTGTTGCTTAAGAATATTTTATACCAAATTTCAAATGGAGGGTCATAACGAAGTTATGTGCATCACTTTCCTCATTATTTTTACAGAGCACATATAATTTCTGCTAAGGTTCTGAATAAAATTACAGGGGTGGTGAAATTTGCTCCATCCTTCTTTAAATACTTGGTTCTAGTGTAGAAGGGCCAGATGCATATAGGTTTCAGCTTTAATGCCATTATCTTTGTAACCTACATATTTCTTAGCATACTTTCTAATCTATAGTACACTACTCCATTTCCCAAATATGCTTTACTCATTCATGTCTCTTTTTCCCCCTTGACTTAAAAGTTTTTCCACACCTATAGAAATATCACATATGCTTCAAATTCAAAATTAAGAAGCTTCCTTGACTCAACCCTCTGTAATTAGTTGACCTTTCTTCTGCCTTGTATTATGGTTAGCTGTGTTTTTATAATATCCTTACTAGACTGTAATTTCATGGAGATAAAGGTTGTATCTTTTTTTACGTTTACATTGCCACTCTCTGATCCATCCCCGTTTCCCAATTTTTCTCCTTAACCCTGGATAAGTATCATAGTTTTTAATGTTCAGCCTCGGGCCCAATGTATGGTTACTGAATAAAGTGACCAAAAACAGGCATTTGCTTTCTAGATTTTTTAAATCTAGCATTGCCTCACGGCAAGGCGAACATCATGTTCTCCATGACCCATGGTGGCCTTTTTTCAATCCCTGGAAAACTCAAAATTCATTTACACTTCAAGACCTTGCATTTGTGATTTCCTCAGCCTGGAATGCATTCCTCCTAGCGTTTCACCCTAATTTTAATCCAGGTCTCAGTTCAATTGTTATATCTTCATTAGTCTGTTCCTAATCCCCTTAGTTAAAATTGTTTTCCTGTTAACTCATCAGTCCGATTTATTTTTTCAGAGTATTTATTATTATTTGAATTTATTTATTTATTTACATTTATATACTAGAATGCAAGCTCCAAGAGGGCAGGAAACTATCTTTTTAATAGTTTATCTCCATTGTCTGAAACAGTATATTATAAGAACTCAAAAAATGTTTGATGAGTGAATAAATCAAAGAAGCTTATATTTCATGCTATTGTGCACCTCAGTAAAGAAGATATATCTTTCTATTTTTATTTCATTTTGCTGAAAAACGTGCTGTCAAAGTAACAATGGTACATATTTTATTTAATTAATGAAGATCATGTCCATTCAAGCAAGATAAAAAACTGATAATACTTTCATGAACATGCATCTTAATACTCTGAATTACCCTCATGGATATGAAATAATTGCCTGCTTACTATTTGTGTGTGTGTGTCTGCCCGTGTGTATGTGTTTCATTGAAAAATACTTATGCACCAAAAGCACAAGCAACAACAACAAAAAACAGATAAATCGGACTTCATCCAAATTTAAACTTTTGTGCATCAAAGGACATTATTTAAAAAGTGAAAATAGAGCTTGCAGAATGGGAGAACATATTTGCAAATTATGTATTTGACTACAGGTCTAGTCTCTCATAAATATAAAGGATGCTTAAAACTCATCAGTAAAAAGACAACCCAATTAAAAAAATGGGCAAAGTAGTTTAATTAGACATTTCTCGAAGAGGATATGAAAATGGCTAACAAGAACATGAAAAGATTCTTAACATTATTGGTCCTCATGGAAATCTAATCAAAACGACAATGATGTACCACTCCATAACCAGTAGTATGGAAATAAAAATAATAATGATAATTTTAAAAATGAATAATAAGTGTTGGCAAGGAAGTCGACAAATTGGAAGCCTCATACATTGCTGGTGCGACTGTAGAATGGTTCAGCCATTGTAGAAAACAGTTTGGCAGATTCTTCAAAAAGTTACACATAGAATTATCATATGACCTCATGATTCTATTCTTAGGTATATACCCAAAAAAGTTGAAAAAAGGTACTCAAACAAGTACATGTACATTTTTAACAGCACCTTATACAATTATTATAAGGTGGAAACAGCCCACATGCCTTTAATGAATCAACTTCAAAAACATTATTCTAAGTGAAAGAAACCAGACACCAAAGGTCACATGTAATATGATTCCATTTGTATGAAATATTCAGAATATATAAATTGAGAGAGACAGAATACAGATTGGCGGTTGCTGGGGGCTAGAGGAAGAAGAGGTTGGGACAAACTTCTTAATGTATAAAAGATTTTACTTTGGAGCGATGACTGTTTTGGAATTAGTTAAAGGTGGCAGTTGCACAACATTGTGAATATACTAAATGCCACTGAATTGTTGACTTTAAAATAGTTAATTTTATGTTATGTGAAATTCACCTCAATAAATTATTGTCAAAACTTATGGTTCTTATTCCTCTGGACAGCAATATTTAATCTGATTGATAAGACATTGAATAAGTCTCTTAAAAATAAGTAAAATGTAGGATAAGAAATTTATTGTATATACTGATTATGTAAAAATATATATTGCTTAAACAGTACACACCAGTCAGTGCCAGCTGTCTGCTTGTCTTTAGAGAGTGAGAATGTTCTTTCCTTTTTAGGCTGAGAGAAGATTTACTGTACTACAAAGAGATTTGCCAATTTAATTTCTTATCTCAACCTTCAGTAACCACAGCATTCCCTGTTGGACAATATTCGAAATTCATAATAGGTACATTAGGATAGTCAACATGATTTTCTTGATCAGTAAGGATTCAAATGAGGCATTTACAATTAATTATAGAATTCTTCTAACTAGGTATTCTTTGGATCATTAAAGAAGCAATCCTATCAGCTGTACCAAGGTATCCCATGGAGACTCATAGGAAGTAGTACATAGTGAGATTGGACGTCATTCTGAGGTAGAGACCTGGAGGGCAGATTCAGCTTTGAATTCTGGGCTATGGCCACCTCAGCCTATTGTCCTGAACTGCCATCATCACATATGCTCTGAGAATAGGTGAAGAGGATAGATAGCTCAGTCATTTCTGGGCTTGTGGTCTCCATAAGGAGACATCTATAGTGAACCTCACATATTTCATTTCTTTTGTGGTTAAAGGGTGGAATTATGTCCCTTCAAGATTTATATGTTGAAGTCCTAACCCCTAGTTTCTCATAATGTGACCTTGTTTGGAGATAGTTTCTTTGCAGAGGTAGTCAAGTTAGAGTGAGTTCGTTAGAGTGAGCCCCAATCCAGTGTAACTCACGTCCTTATAAAAAGGGGAAAATGGGACACAGAGATAAGCATAGAGGGAAGATAACGTGAAAAGACATGGATAAAAGATGGCCATACACAAGTCAATGAAAGAGGCCTAGAACAGATCCTTCCTTCGCTCACAGCCCTCAGAAGGAACCAACCTTGTGGACACATCAATCTTGACTGCTAGTTTCCAGAACTGTGAGCCAATAAATCTCTGTTGTTTAAGCCACCCAGTTTGCGGTATTTTGATATGGCAGCACTAGCAAACTAATACAATTCCAAACCCTTGTCTCCTTTGTCCGTTTTCCCCAGAGGGACTGGGAGAAGAAACCCCTAAACTTAAATATTCATTTTCTTAGTCCTCATTATGGTAGAGGAGACAGCATTGGTCAATAATGATTAATTACTACTGAAAAGATATAAATTTAACTTGTTCAGCAAAATGAAATGGAAAGACTTTGGGGAAAGCTTTATGGAAAACTTTAGCTTTCCTAACAAAAAGAACACATGTCACTAGCCTCTGTCCTTTCTATTTTTTTTTTTGAATTTTTGAATTTTATTTTATTTATTTTTTTATACAGCAGGTTCTTATTAGTTATCCATTTTATACATTTTAGTGTATATATGTCAATCCCAATCTCCCAATTCATGACACCACCACCCCTCCCCCTGCCACTTTCCCCCCCTTGGTGTCCATGTATTTGTTCTCTACATCTATGTCTCTATTTCTGCCCTGCAAACCAGTTCATCTGTACCATTTTTCTAGGTTCCACATATATGCGTTAATATACGATATTTGTTTTTCTCTTTCTGACTTACTTCACTCTGTAGGACAGTCTCCAGATCCATCCACGTCTCTACAAATGACCCAATTTCGTTCCATTTTATGGCTGAGTAATACTCCATTGTATATATGTACCACATCTTCTTTATCCATTCCTCTGTCGATGGGCATTTAGGTTGCTTCCATGACCTGGCTATTGTAAATAGTGCTGCAATGAACATTGGGGTGCATGTGTCTTTTTGAATTATGGTTTTCTCTGGGTATATGCCCAGTAGTAGGATTGCTGGGTCACACGGTAAATCTATTTTTAGTTTTTTAAGGAACCTCCATACTGTTCTCCATAGTGGCTGTATCAATTTACATTCCCACCAACAGTGCAAGAGGGTTCCCTTTTCTCCACACCCTCTCCAGCATTTGTTGTTTGTAGATTTTCTGATGATGCCCATTCTAACTGGTGTGAGGTGATACCTCATTGTAGTTTTGATTTGCATTTCTCTAATAATTAGTGTGGTTGAGCAGATTTTCACGTGCTTCTTGGCCATCTGCATGTTTTCTTTGGAGAAATGTCTATTTAGATCTTCTGCCCGTTTTTTGATGGGGTTGTTTTTGTTTTTAATATTGAGCTGCATGAACTGTTTATATATTTTGGAGATTAATCCTTTGTCCGTTGATTCGTTTGCAAATATTTTCTCCCATTCTGATGGTTGTCTTTTCATCTTGTTTATGGTTTCCTTTGCTGTGCAAAAGATTTTAAGTTTCATTAGGTCCCATTTGCTTATTTTTGTTTTTATTTCCATTTCTCTAGGAGGTGGATCAAAAAAGATCTTGCTGTGATTTATGTCAGAGTGTTCTTCCTATGTTTTCCTCTAAGAGTTTTATAGTGTCCGGTCTTACACTTAGGTCTCTAATCCATTTTGAGTTTATTTTTGTGTTTGGTGTTAGGGAGTGTTCTAATTTCATTCTTTTACATGAAGCTGTCCAGTTATCCCAGCACCACTTATTGAAGAGACTGTCATTTCTCCATTGTATACCCTTGCCTCCTCTGCCATAGATTAGTTGACCATAGGTGCGTGGG
This sequence comes from Eubalaena glacialis, assembly GCF_028564815.1. NCBI lineage: Eukaryota > Metazoa > Chordata > Mammalia > Artiodactyla > Balaenidae > Eubalaena > Eubalaena glacialis. The sequence continues at coordinate 98,838,254 of NC_083722.1, read as the reverse complement.
TTAATCTCTGGGCTTTCTATCCTGTTCCATTGATCTGTGTTTCTGTTTTTGTGCCAGTACCATATTGTCTTGATTACTGTAGCTTTGTAGTATAGTCTGAAGTCAGGGAGTCTGATTCCTCCAGCTCCATTTTTTTCCCTCAAGACTGCTTTGGCTATTCGGGGTCTTTTGTGTCTCCATACAAATTTTAAGATTTTTTTGTTCTAGTTCTGTAAAAAATGCCATTGGTAATTTGATAGGGATTGCATCGAATCTGTAGATTGCTTTGGGTAGTATAGTCATTTTTACAATATTGATTCTTCCAGTCCAAGAACATGGTATATCTCTCCATCTGTTTGTATCATCTTTAATTTCTTTCATCAGTGTCTTATAGTTTTCTGCATACAGGTCTTTTGTCTCCCTAGGTAGGTTTATTCCTAGGTATTTTATTCTTTTTGTTGCAATGGTAAATGGGAGTGTTTCCTTAATTTCTCTTTCAGATTTTTCATCATTAGTGTATAGGAATGCAAGAGATTTCTGTGCATTAATTTTGTATCCTGCTACTTTACCAAATTCATTGATTAGCTCTAGTAGTTTTCTGGTGGCATATTTAGGATTTTTTATGTATAGTATCATGTCATATGCAAACAGTGACTGTTTTACTTCTCCTTTTCCTATTGAATTCCTTTTATTTCTTTTTCTTCTCTGATTGCCGTGGCTAGGACTTCCAAAACTATGTTGAATAATAGTGGCGAGAGTGGACATCCTTGTCTTTTTCCTGATCTTAGAGGAAATGTTTTCAGTTTTTCACCTTTGAGGATGATGTCTGCTGTGGGTTTGTCAAATATTGCCTTTATTATGTTGAGGTAGTTTCCCTCTATGCACACTTTCTGGAGAGTTTTTATCATAAATGGGTGTTGAATTTTGTCAAAAGCTTTTTCTGCATTTATTGAGATGATCATATGGTTTTTCTTCTTCAATTTGTTAATATGGTGTATTGATTGTTCTGTGTATATTGAAGAATCCTTGCATCTCTGGGATAAATCCCACTTGATCATGGTGTATGATCCTTTTAGTGTATTGTTGGATTCTGATTGCTAGTAATTTGTTGAGTTTTCTTGCATCTATATTCTCAGTGATACTGGTCTGTACTTTTCTTTTTTTGTAGTATCTTTGTCTGCTTTTGGTATCAGGGTGATGGTGGCCTCATAGAATGAGTTTGGGAGGGTTCCTTCCTCTGCAATTTTTTGGAAGAGTTTGAGAAGGATGCATGTTAGCTCTTCTCTTAACGTTTGATAGAATTCACCTGTGAAGCCACCTGGTCCTGCACTTTTGTTTGTTGGAATATTTTTAATCACAGTTTCAGTTTCATTACTTGTGATTGGTCTGCTCATATTTTCTTTTTTTTTAATATTTATTTATTTATTTATTTATTTATTCATTTATTCATTTTGGCTGCATTGGGTCTTCGCTTCTGCGCAAGGGATCTCTCCAGTTGCGGCGAGTGGAGGCCACTCTTCATCGCGGTGCGTGGGCCTCTCACCGTCGCGGCCTCTCCTGTTGCGGAGCACAGGCTCCAGACGCACAGGCTCAGCAGTTTTGGCTCACGGGCCCAGCCGCTCCGCGGCATGTGGGATCTTCCCGGACCGGGGCACGAACCTGTGTCCCCTGCATTGGCAGGCGGACTCCCAACCACTGCGCCACCAGGGAAGTCCTCTGATCATATTTTCTATTTCTTCCTGGTTCAGTCTTGGAAGGCTATACCTTTCTAAGAATTTGTCCATTTATTCCAAGTTGTCCATTTTATTGGCATAGAGTTGCTTGTAGTAGTCTTTTAGGATGCTTTGTGTTTCTGTGTTGTCTGTTGTAACTTCTTTTTCATTTCTAATTTTGTTGATTTGAGTCCTCTCCCTCTTTTTCTTGATGAGTCTGGCTAATGGTTTATCAAATTTTTTTATCTTCTCAAGGCACCATCTTTTAGTTTTATTGATCTTTGCTATTGATTTCTTTGTTTCTATTTCATTTATTTCTGCTCTGATCTTTATGATTTCTTTCCCTTACTAACTTTGGGTTTTGTTTGTTCTTTATCTAGTTCCTTTAGGTGTAAGGTTAGATTGTTTATTTGAGATTTTTCTTGTTTCTTGAGGTAGGCTTGTATTGCTATAAACTTCCCTCTTAGAACTGCTTTTGCTGCATCCCATAGGTTTTGGATCGTCGTGTTTTCATTGTCATTTGTCTCTAGGTATTTTTTTTATTTCCTCTTTGATTTCTTCAGTGATCTCTTGGTTATTTAGTAATGTATTGTTTAGCCTCTATGTGTTTGTGTTTTTTAGGTTTTTTTTCCCTGTATTCATTTCTAATCTCATAGCGTTGTGGTCAGAAAAGATGTTTGATATGATTTCAATTTTCTTCAATTTACTGAGGCTTGATTTGTGATCCAAGATGTGATCTATCCTAGAGAATGTTCCATGTGCACTTGAGAAGGAAGTATAATTGCTGTTTTTGGATGGAATGTCCTATAAATACCAATTAAATCTATCTGGTCTATTGTGTCATTTAAAGCTTGTGTTTCCTTATTAATTTTCTGTTTGGATGATCTGTCTACTGGTGTAAGTGAGGTGTTAAGGTCCCCCCACTATTATTGCGTTACTATCAATTTCTTCTTTTGCAGTTGTTAGCCGATGCCTTATGTATTGAGGTGCTGTTATGTTGGCTGCATATGTATTTATAATTGTTATAGCTTCTTCTTGGATTGATCCCTTGATCATTATGTAGTGTCCTTCCTTGTCTCTTGCAACATTCTTTATTTTAAAGTCTATTTTTTCTGATATGAGTACTGCTACTCCAGGTTTCTTTTGATTTCCATTTGCATGGAATATCTTTTTCCATCTCCTCACTTTCAGTCTGTATGTGTCCTTAGGTCTGAAGTGGGTCTCTTGTAGACAGCATATATATGGGTCTTGTTTTTGTATCCATTCAGCGAGCCTGTGTCTTTTGGTTGGAGCATTTAATCCATTCACGTCTAAGGTAATTATCGATATGTATGTTCCTATGCCCATTTTCTTAATTGTTATGGGTTTGTTTTTGTAGGTCTTTTCCTTTTCTTGTGTTTCCCACTTAGAGACGTTCCTTTAGCATTTGTTGTAGAGCTGGTTTGGTGGTGCTGAATTCTCTTAGCTTTTGCTTGTCTGTAAAGCTTTTGATTTCTCCATCAAATCTGAATGAGATCCTTGCCGGGTAGAGTAATCTTGGCTGTAGGTTCTTCCCTTCTATCACTTTAAATATATCATGCTACTCCCTTCTGGCTTGTAGAGTTTCTGCTGAGAAATCAGCTGTTAACCTTATGGGAGTTCCCTTGTATGTTATTTGTCGTTTTTCCCTTGTGTCTTTCAACAATTTTTCTTTGTCTTTATTTTTTGTCAATTTGATTACTATGTGTCTTGGCGTGTTTCTCCTTGGGTTTATCCTGCCTGGAACTCTCTGTGCTTCCTGGACTTGGGTGGCTATTTCCTTTCCCATGTTAGGGAAGTTTTCAACTATAATCTCTTCAAATATTTTCTCAGGTGCTTTCTCTCTCTCTTCTCCTTCTGGGACCCCTATGATGCGCACATTGTTGCGTTTAATGTTGTCCCAGAGGTCTCTTAGGCTGTCTTCATTTCTTTTCATTCTTTTTTCTTTATTCTGTTCCGCAGCAGTGAATTTCCCCATTCTGTCTTCCAGGTCACTTATCCGTTCTTTTGCCTCAGTTATTCTGCTATTGATTCCTTCTTGTGTAGTTTTCATTTCAGTTATTGTATTGTTCATCTCTGTTTGTTTGTTCTTTAATTCTTCTAGGTGTTTGTTCTCTAATTCTTCTAGGTCTTTGTTAAACATTTCTTGCATCTTCTCGATCTTTGCCTCCATTCTTTTCCCGAGGTCCTGGATCATCTTCACTATCATTATTCTGAATTCTTTTTCTGGAAGGTTGCCTATGTCCACTTCATTTAGCTGTTTTTCTGGGGTTTTATCTTGTTCCTTCATCTGGTACATAGCTCTCTGCCTTTTCGTCTTGTTCATCTTTCTGTGAATGTGGTTTTTGTTCCACAGGCTACAGGACCGTAGTTCTTATTGCTTCTGCTGTCTCCCCCCTGGTGGATGAGGCTATCTAAGTGGCTTGTGCAAGTTTCCTGATGGGAGGGACTGGTGGTGGGTAGAGCTGGGTGTTGCTCTGGTGGGCAGAGTCCTTTCTATTTTTATCTGTCCTTGAATTAGACAAGCAGTCAGGGGCTTCAGCTGCCACCTTGGCAGCTTGAGGTGAGAAGTAAGCACACTAAGGATATTGGAGTGGTAATACACAAATGTCCTTGATAATAATATCATTGAGTAGTTGAATGAATACTTTACTGACTCCAGAGTATCCTTGATATGGCAAAAATTAATTTGTAATATAAAAAGCACTATTAGTTAGGCATACGTTAGCTGCACTCAATGGTTCTTCCGATACACCCTGCTAGAGTCTTTCTCCAATGAAATAAATATAGATCTTCTTTTATTTTATTCTTTTTACTCAACCATGCTTTCATCACACTTCTTTGTCATTCCTTCAGAAGGCTCTTCACATACAATAAGTAAATACAAATGAATAAATTAATCTACTTATTAAAGCTAAAATTAAATACCTCAAAATAACGGCAAAAGTTATCCTTGCATATGGGAAATATGGGTACTTTTTTTCCTTATGTATTCTGTATGTTCCAAGTTTTTCTTTGTTTTTTTTTAAAGAAATATTATTTTCCATAGACCTTATTTCCATTTTCTCTTTAGGCGTCTGTGGAAGTACAGCTTAAGACACTCAGTGACTTGAGCAGTGGGAGCTGCAGACCAGTCTTCAGCGGCAAGCTGAGCACTCTTAGTCTTCAGTAGTGAACTGCTGGATTGGCACTGGGGAAGCTGCACCCTTTCAGACCAGTCTGCACCTCTGGGTTGAGTAGCAGTAATCTCAGGAGCTGGAGCAGTCCATTCCCCCTGAAATTCCTCCTTGGTCGTGACATTTTCAGCAGGAACCTGCTCTTCCTTTTCAATCTCATCAGAATTTCTATAGAAACAGAGATTGGGCATGACCTCCCATGGGTGTTCACAAGGAATTAGTGCTACGCATGTGCAGAACTTTGGGGCCAGCATCCACTACATCAGACCTGCTGAGTGAGCTGCCTTGTTGTTACACTGGATGGCAATGTCCACATGGCACAGACAAGAATCTGTGTTTCACACAGTGATGGTAGTAGGCTAACCAAGACACCTCTGTGAGAGGGTGGTGGTCATCCCTGGAACCAGTAACCACTGGAAGTTACAGCTCCCAGAGACTGCCTGGATCTAATTAGTGAAGTTTCCCAGAGTGAAGTGGCTAGCAACAGCAGTGGCTCCAGGGCCATCAGCAAACTTCAGCACAGTTTACTGGGATAATTCCTGGAGGATATGACACTGACATCAGTCAGGTTTTCAATGGCAATAAGGGTGAAAGCTGTTAGCAGAAACTTCTCCAGGTTTTCTTTAGATTTATGATGTAGATGACATCACTTAACTTTCTGTAGATGTACTGTTCCATTTGGAAGTCAAGGTTGGTGCCACCTAAGTGGGTTCCTGCTGCAAGGAATTTGAGGACATACTCCCCCTTAATTTTCAGGACATCACGGGCTCCAGACATTGTGAACGTTTCCCTGTAAGTCATGACAGAAACCCAGAACAATACCTTATGGACCTTTCTCTGGGTAAGGTTCCAAGCTGTTTCTATCAATGGCATATATTACTTTAAAAAATCAGCACAAAATAATTAATATTATTTGAAGAAAGCTACAGCAATGTTTATATTCCATGAATATGGGGACAAACTAGCAATCACTAATTTAAACCTATTAGTTTTATTATATCAGATATGGATTTTGCTTAAATATTCATTTATCATTAAAATGTTTCACGTCATGTTAAGAGTTTATATCCACTTAAATATCGAATCTTTTCCCACTCACATTTTGATGTGATTTTTAAAATGAGTATCCAGTTGCCATGGCAATAAATGACATAGGAATGTGTAGATTAAGTTGGAATGGAATCAACACCAGATAAACTCAGAATCCATGCAACACTTTCATGTCAAACTAGTACTTTTTCTCTCCCACCATCTTCATAAATGGTAGTCAATCCAAACAGTCTGTCCTAAAAAAGTTATGATCCTAAAATATGCATTTCTGGTTATTTGAATCCAACACAGTCACTGCAAAAAGTTATGGTGACATTTTATGCATTTCTTTTAATCATGGATTTTTTGACAAATGGATAAATGGCTATCAGAATTCTGTGGCCACAGACAACTAATCCTTTGTCTTTTCTGGCAAAAACAAGTGAAATTTTGAGTAATTGTACACTGAATAAAATTGAAAGGGATAAATAATTAATATGATTAGAAATCATATTTTCTCAATAATGGGATATATTTATATCTAAATATCTATATCTGTATTTCTCTATATATACTTCACTTGGTATGTAGTCACTGCTTTTGCCTTCACTCACAATTTTACCTCAGTATACTTTGTAATAGGCAATGCAAAATTTTAAAGAATAACTATATGTTTGTTTATTATGAAAAAATATTTTATATATAATTGAAAGCCCTGGTATATTTTCTTGTCCATTTGGCCTTTGTTGTTTGATTAGCCATTTTGTAATTTTTGTTCATAGTTACTAATATAATTAATGCAAGTGACCTAAGTAAGATTAAAATACATAATTTACAAGTGAGTTCCCCAAGTTCTTGTAGGAGATGGAACCTTGTATTTTTAAAAAAATTCTATAGAGACAAGTAGAATGTTGAGTGCATACCAAAAGTTATTTATGAATTGATGATTTTTGTACCTAAAGTGATTTAAAAACCTTAAGTAAAACCATTGAAATAAGATAGTTTGACAAGACCTATAAACTGGCTTTCTTTCACTTATAGAACTTGCAATTTACAATTTAGAAGGCCCTTAAGATGAAAGAAAAAGTTAAAACAAAACAATTTCCTCTTTTTAAATCTATCAACACATGGGTTCTATTACCCATGTAGATAGTGAAAGGTTTGGGAAACTAGATTAATTTATGAGTTTCCTTAAACATTTCACCATGAACCGAAATCTATCTTAATTGATGGCTATTATTTTGTTATAATTACACATTTTCTTTTGTCAAGAGCTGTTGAAAAATATTTTGAGGCAGTTTAAGTCTTCATGGTTGACTAAATGATGGGTCTTTTTCCACTTTCCTAACAAAAGGCTACAAGACACTGTTAGAAGTTCACTTTCCCAGGGTGGTTCTCCCCCAAGCAAATAGTGTTTCCAGAGAATAGTTGAGATCCCCAGTGGTTTGACTGGTTGAACTTCTATTCATCTTTTAGCCACAAGCCAAGAGTATATTGGCAAACACTGTTCGGTACCAAAAAAAAGTAATAATCTTTATAAGAATGTCTATACACGAGTAAACCTGTAGGGTCTTAAGAAGCACAAAGTGATTGTGAAAATAGGTCTCCTGGGTTAAGAGTTGGGAATCAAATGCATTAGGAAGTCCAGCAGGAAAGGGCTGATAAAGAATATTCTTTGTTCCTTTGGATATAGTAATACTTAAGATAAAACTCGAGTACATTTTAGAGTGCCTGAGTCTAACTTGAGAATAAAACATGGGGTGAATATTGAAAAGAACAGAAGGAAAACATTAAAAAATTTTCACACTAAGCTAAATATTTGTGGTTCAAACATAAATTATTTTCAAGTCATTTTAAGGACTCTCTAGTTTTGAACTCTCATTCACAAAGAAGAGCGACTGTCAGGTGTCTCCTAAAATAGCCACAAGGAGCACTCAGTAAAATAAATATATTTATAAAGATAGTTTAAAATCATATTAAATATGACTATTAGAATAATTTGTTGTATGAAATAAGTTATGTGCATAAATGAGTGGGTTAATGAATGTTATCTATTTTAGTACTTTGAATTACAAAACTAACGCGTGCTATCCCCTGCCCTTAACAAAATCACATGTATCCTTTTTTGTTGTTGATTTAAACATGTACACTTCTTTATGTACCATATACTTTATGTTTACAAACAATATTGTACTTTATATATGTAGGAATAAATGAAGACCAATCAAATGAGAATGAGCAAGGAATATTTACACAGAATTTGCTACAGCGAGGGAGACAGCCACAATCACTTGTTTGGGCACTCAAAGGCAGGCAGGGGAATGGGAGAGCTTTCTAATGGAAAAAATGGAAGGCTTCAGGTATGCCCTGATTGGAGGTGGTTGGCATGGGGAAGCTGTAGGTAGGCAAGCTAATTAATAGTGGGACATCCTATGTGATTGGTTAGGGGTGCATATTTGGGGTTCTCTGGTTTGTCCTAAGTTGGAAGTGGGACAAAAATTAGGGCTTCTGTCAGTTATTAATCAAATCCTGGCCATGTGGGGCCAACTGTTACAAAGGTTATTGTTTGGCTTCCTGAACTGGTAACTAGACATATCAGTCTGACTACCTATAAGTCTGATTTATAAATAGGTCGCCTATATGTAGCTAATGAGTTGATTTCCTGGATTATTTGTTGTGGATCAGACATCTATCTATCTACCTATCTATCTATCTATCTACTGATCTATCTATCTATCTAACTATCTGGTCTGGCCATTGTCTGTTTCCTTATTCATTCTCTCCTGGACTTCTCAATAACTTGATATTTTCATTTAAAGGCGAATCATTGCCAGACCTGGAATCAGTGCATGTATGTTTTCTTCATTCTTCATAATAGCTGCATAATATACCACAGTATAAGTAGACAAATATGTAGTCAGCTGTTTTGAAGGACATCCAGATGGCTTTCAGCGTTTTGTAATTTCAAAATATTCTGCAGTAAATGTCCTTAACTAAGCATCTTGACTTAATGGTATCATTAACAATACTGGTCAAATACTTAGAATTTAAATTACTGAGTCAAAGGTTATGTTTATTTGAAATTTTAATATATACAAATGCATCATTTTAAGTACTTTTAACAAAGCCCCTATAAAGGCCTTCGTTGTTAGAAGCTAAGACCCCTGATGCTCTAGCTTTTGATCTGTAGACATCAATAAAGATTAGATGGTAGATTTTCATTTCAAGGTGGCAAAATACGAATATGTGGCAAGTCCACAGCACCCCATTCCTAAAAGTCACTCCCCTAAAAAGATAGCTGGAACAAGGGAATTTTGAGCAATCATTGGTAGATAGAAGCTGTGAGCAATCATTGGTAGATAGAAATTGAAAGGGGAAATTGTAGCTCCAAAGATCAAGGGATATCACTTGTTTAGAAGGGATACTGCTACTGTATAGAAAAGTAGAAGAAGTTCCAGAAGCAATTTCCTGGATCATTGAAACAACCTGATAATTCAACCTCTGTTAAATGCCTCTTGGAATAGGCAGCCAAGATCTATGTATTTGTTTCCAGGAAAGAGCAGTGAATAAGTGAGTTTACATCAGAGGTTCAGGGCAGTACCTGGCTATCTGGCAATAAATGACTGAGAGGAATGAGGAGCATTACAGATAACCAGCTGTTTGGTCAGTGTCTAGTTCTATGCCATACCCATTATCGCTAATAAATGGCAGAAGTTAAGGCCATGGCTGGAGCTGGTTAGTTGTGCAAAGAATAAAGGAGATAGCCTAATAGGAATTCTCAACTACTAAGATGAATACACAATTCCTTCTCAACACTTGCAGAAAGCTTACACCATTGAAGAGGAAGAGCAAACAACACTGGCATAAACTTACACATATGGAAAAAAAAGCAAGAGAACAAGATTTTGAAAAATTAAATATAATGTTTTAAGAGTGATACTATATTCAATTGTAAGACTAGGTTGATATAACAAAGAACTAACTAGAGTCATCAAAATAAAAAAATAAAATTGTAGAGATAGATAAGCTAATTGCAAAATGGGCATGGCTGTAGAGTGACTGAGAAAGCTGGAAAATAAAGGGAGAGATAAATCATGAAAAAGTTAAGAGACTTAGAAAATAGGTTCGGGTGATTAAAAAAAAACATCTAAATGGAGCTTCTAAAGAATAATATATACTACAGAGTAGGCAATAATTAAAGAGATAAAAAAAGGAAATTCTTCTCTAAGTAAAGAAAATATGAGAAAAAAAAAGGGCACACTCAGTGTTGGGCAGGATTTACAAAAACAAAGCAAAGCAAATCAAACAGAAAACAAAACAAAGTAAAAAAACCAAAAAAACAAAAAACCCTCCAAATCAATTGGTTCCAAATATGTTTGCATATATCTGAAATTTCAGAACATTAAGATTGGAATAAAAATCCTAATAGTTTCCAGAGAAAATTGTAAAAACCAGGACTAATGACCACAATTAATTTATATAATTTGTTTGCTGGGAGGCTGCCACATCATTTGCTATCCATGATGGTATATTTGTAAGTCACCCTTGAAGGGCTCTGGTCTGTATCTCTGCCTCAGTCTCTCTGTACAAGATACGGTTCCATCTCTCTGGCAACCTGTCACTTTCACTCATTCTTAAGTTTCATTTAATCTGCTCTTTTGACCTTTGACTCAATGCCCTATTTTCTGTCTTATCTTCTTCCAAACAGATTCTTCATGCAAAGACTTACAGTTCACTGATACTACTTTTCTGAGTTGGCCTTATAAATTGTGTCCTAGAAAACCCTACAGGCATGGCATGGCCTTCCTGAAAATGACCTAGTTCCTGCTTGCAGCCTCCTGGCAGTCTGCTGTCAAGACATTTGTGTACTGAAAACAAAGAAAGAGATTTTAAAATATTCGAAGCACATATTTTAGACCTTAATAATGGTCTGTAGTTTTTAAAACCTTTATGGTGTCTGAACACATTTAAAAACTATTTGTGTTGTGTTTGAACACATTTAAAAAACATTTGTTATACATTAATACTTTCTCCTTGAATAAATAAAATATTACAGATAAGGCATAAATCTTTCATTGGCTACCATCCTGAATCTTGGTTCTTTTTCCCATCTTTAAAATTGCCAACCATCTCAGTTTGAGGTGTAGCATTCCAGACCTTCTTCTCTATGCAATTATCTATGTATATCTGTTAAGAAATATAGTATTTTTGATGTGTTTAAAAATATAAATAGTATCCAATTATATATTTTGTCCTTCACTTTGCTTTATTCACTCCAATACTTTCCCATGTGAGTGTGTATAGGTCTTTATCGCTTTTGAAATATATGGTATCCTTTAGTACAGATATATCATTATTTATTTAGTCATCACCTTATTCATGAACATTTAGGTTGTTTCAAAATGTTTGTTTTTATAAACAGTTTTGTAATGTATATCACTGAGCATTGTAATTGTTTGTTATTCTAGGACAGATGAGCAGTGAGTGACAATGTTGGGTCACAGGACCTGCTTGTTTGCATTTTAATAGATATTACTAAATTTCCCTATATTAAGTGACATTTTCATTAGCAGTAGAAGAGAGTATCTATATCCTCAAACTCCCATAGACACAGGTATTATCAACCTTTTAAATGAGTACCTATTCACTGGGTGAAAAATGAAATTTCGTTGTTTTAATCTCCATTTACTGTTTTCATTACATTTTCTTGTGTACCTTACACTACAGGATTGAACTTGAAATCACTAAGGTATGCAGTGATATATATACACACACACACACACACACACACACACACATATACACATACACCCTGAAATCTGAAAGCTATCAACTGTTTCCATATATTTGGAAGAAAATTTAATTTTTTAATGGAGTTTTCCATCAAGAATCTCTTACCCATGGCTAAATGAGGGAGAGTTCTTTCCAAAATGAATAGCACCTTATATAGTCACCAAAAAATATTTAAATCATAGAGCCATTTTTAAGCACAGTAAAGGCAAATTCAGATATCTGGTCTACGAGTTCCAAAGGTAGTAGTCCACATTCATGTTCTGTCCCATACAATTGCATTCCAGATTATATTTTGTTATATTTGCATCATTGACAGCTCGTGATTTGTTTTGTTTGTTTCTTCTGTTTTTCTTTGCTTCTGTTTCCATTTCTTTCCTTTAAGTGTGTTATTCGAACATATATTTAGGATTCCATCTTGATTTATTTATAGCATTTTTGAGGCTATTGCTTTGAATACATTTTTGTGGTTGCTCTGAGTATTACAATATGCAAATGTGAATTATCATGGTCTACTGATGTCATCCTTTAACTACTTCCAGTGAAGTATTTAAAACTTACTTCCATTTAGGTCTTTTACTCTCCCAATTAAAAAAAACATCTATCTATCTATCTATCTATCTATCTATCTATCTATCTATCTATCTAGTTGTTCCAAGTATTTCCTCTCCATACATTAACAAACAGATATTATTTTTTTTTATTTCCACCAACAAATATGATCTAAGAGATTCATCAGGATAAGTCTATTATATGCCCTTCTATTATTATTTTACTACTCTATTCTACTATTATTCTATTATTATTACCATTCCATTATTATTTTCTTTCTGAAGTTTATGCCTTCTTCTGTTATCATTTGTTTTATGCCAAAGAGCTTCCTATAGATATTCTTTAAAGGTTTATTTGCAACATATTTTCTTAGTTTTTTTTTTTTTTCACTCTGAGAATGTCTTCATTTTCCATTGAAAATGTCTTTATTTTCCATTTATTCTTGATAGATGGTTTTTCCAGGTATAGAATTCACATCTGACAGTTCTTTTCTTCTTGCATAGAAAAATATTACGTGAATTCCTTCTAGTCTCCATAGTTTCAGATGAGAAATCAGCTGTCACTTGATTTGGTATCCCCTTTGTTGCTTGTAAAACTTTTTATTGTCTTTACAATAAATGTAAATTGTTTATATGATTTCAGATGTTTAATTATGATGTGTCTTGGATGGATTCCTTTATGTTTATCTTATTTAGATTTGCTCAGCTTTTGAATCTGTAGGCTTATATATTCCACCAAATGTGGGTAATTTTTAGCCACTATTTATTTGAATAACTTTTCAGCCCCCAGTTCTTTCTCCTCTTTTTCTGGGACTTGAATAATATGAATCTTAGATCTTTTGTTATTGTATCACAGTTTCCTAAGGCTCTGTGTTCTGTCTCTCTTTTTTGCGGTGGAGGGAAGGGAGAGGAGGGATTTTCTATTTTTCTCTCTGCCGTTCAGATTGAGTAAATTCCATTGTTCTGCCCTCAAGTTTCTTGGTTCTGTCTTCTTTCAACTCCATTTTACTACTGAGTCTATCCAGTGAGTTTTCTATTTTAGTTAGTGTATCTTTCAGTTCTATAATTCCTACTTGGAATATATATTCTTTTCAATAAGTTATATAACAGATATTAGCAAATAATAATGCCCATATTTTGTATTTTTTCACTTGTGTTGGGAATTTTTAATCACTTATTGAAGCTATGTTATGATGGCTGTGTTAAAGTTTCTGTCAAATAGTTACAACATCTGATTCATCTCAATATTAGCATTATCTGATAGTCTTTTCTCATTAAAGCCATGCGTTTCCTGGTCTTGGTATAATGAGTCATTTTTGGTTGTATTTTGGACATTTTACATGTTATGTTAGGAGACTTGATATTATTTAAACCTTTTATTCTAGTAGGAATTCTCTGTTTAAGTTTAGCATGTAGGTTATGGCCTACTTTTCTGGGTTATATTCCAAGGAGAATTTTAGTTTTCTGATCTCTTGCAATGCTAATCTGGTCTGCTTTGTTTTTCTAGTTCTATTTTGCATTCCACTGACTTCTATCAGGAATCACTTTGGGGATGGATGGTATTTCCATGGGCCATTGGGTGGGGGACACTAGACTCATGATATGGAGAGTGGTTCCTCTGACCTATTCTCTAGCCATCCAGTGCCAGTGTGTATTCTATGCTATCTTTGCTGGTGCCTCTGGGGCAGGGTAGCTAGTCTTCCCTTTGCTAATCCTTTGCCCAGAGAAATCAGGCTTTACTTGTTTTTTTTGTTTCATTTTGTTTTTGTTTTCTTCCTATGCCTGTAGGCAGTTCCAGATTGCAGCACTCTCCAATGCCCAGTCTAAGATATATGATAGATAAAAAGAAAATCCAAGAAATTTTCTATGGTGTCATACTTCAAGTTTTGAGGTTCCTTGACAGTCCAACTTCTTATTTCCACCATTCAGTCTTTTTATTATTTGCTGTGAAATTTTTTTCTGGGGCATATAGTTGTATTCAGAGGGGAGGAGTAGAGAAAATTGAATCTATTCCATCTTGTTCCCTGAATTACTTTTTACAATCTGTAATACACTCTCATTCTGTCATCTCACTTGTTCCTCCCCAAAGCTCTGTGGGGCTTGCTCTTGTGAAAGTGTGACTCTATGAGGTAAAATTCAAAGGGTTTGGATCAAGTGTAAATGTGTCTAACTTCTAGGTAGCAAAAAGTTAAAAAAAAAAAAAAACTTCTGCTATAAAACAAAACACCCCAAAACTTACTAGCTTAAAAAAATCACCTATTCAGCTCATGATTCTGTGGGTAAATTGCACTATTCTGATTTTGGCCAAGTTGGCTGATCTCTACTGGACCTACTAATGTGTCTGTGGTCATTCATTAGGTCTGAAATATCTTGAACAGCCTCACTCACATGGCTTGTAGTTGTTGGATGTTGGCTGGTGTGATGAAGATATGAGGTCACATATCTTCTTTTGACAGGCTTTCTCAGTCTTCTTCTCATGGCAGTGGAAGGATTCCAAACAGAACAAGAAAGGGCAGGCCCCAACAAAAAACACTTTTCAAATCTCTGCTTGCTCTATGTTTGCTCTTGTCTCATCAGTCAAAGCAAGTCATAAGCTTAAGCTCAGAGTCAGTGCAGGTGGTGACTCCTAAAGAATGCAGATATAAGGAGAGGAAGAATTTGTGGCCATTGAACAATCTACCATGCCCACAATCAAGGTCTGAGCCATACATATTCACAAGTTAGCTCCTATTTGCATTACTTTTATAATTTATAATGTCTATTATATCTATTACCTCATTTGTTTTTATGAATATCTCATGTTTGATATGTGGGAAGGCATAATTGTCCTCTTTGATAAAAAATTCAATATGCTTATGGCTAGTCCAAATATAACTTATACGTTGACATTGAAACAAACAGTCACACAAGTAAATGTATAAGTAAAGTTTTGATACGCATTATATTAGGACTTCTTCCAGGTTCACTGAAGTGTTAGCTATAAGACCTGATGTTTTTATTCTTTGTTACCTTCCCAAGCATAATTGGTAGTTGCCAGTTATTTTATTCTAGGCTTTGTTGAAAAAGTCCATGTCTATCTTAATCACATTTTCCATGACTTTATAAATGATGAATATATCCTCTGTGCAGATGGAAAGAATTCTTACTTGTAGTTTACTCTTACATAAGTGAGGCTTAAATTTACTGATCATATTTATTGCTTGATGCAAAACCATTTTACCTTTCACTATATCTTTGTTGAAGGGGCAGTTATAATAACACAAGCTTATATGTTTAGATTTACCATAATTTATCTGGATGTTAGGAGAATATTGCCTTTGTTATTTTTGTATT